>NW_026534838.1:910626-952755 GCF_026225885.1 Hylaeus anthracinus
ACTATCAACATTATACAATCATCATTTTCATCATCTACATCGTGACCTCATATCACCATCGTCATGAACAACATCACAATATCGTTGTAATTGTACCACCACAATTATAAGTCTACAATTATTATATCGTCATCATCGCCATCATCATTAGGAACACCAGAATATCGTTGTAATTGTACCATCACAATTATAAGTCTACCATTATCATATCATTATCATCGTCATCATCATCATTATACAGTTACATCGTTATATCTTTTCTTTAAAAAATCGATATCCACCAGAAGAATTCGCCGTTCGTCATACAAAGCAATATTCCCCCTCGACCATTTGTAATCGAACGTCTGTAAAATCGTTCGCTGGGTAATTGCTGTAAACGAAATTAATGTGTCCTCCGCTAGTACAAGTATAAAGTGCAGCTTCGTCGCTTATTAAATTATCGTTGGTCTAAAGCACCGAAAAGTCCCAACCGCGTGGGAAATGGCGTCCTCGACTGAACAGCGAATGGACGTCTATTGGACAGATACTCTCGCAACGAAACCCACGAATGAACGGAACGCAAAATATTGCTATTGGGGGTATCAAAGCGATCCGCATGAACGGTGGATGGCATTATGCAAATGATACGTAATATTATCGTTACCCTTCGAGCAGACGAGAGCGTAACCGAACCCTCCGCCGGAACTGATGAAACCCTTTCGCCTCAGCTAATCGGGGATGGGTATCGGCTCGTAAGGGCGCTTGTAATGCATCCCTCTGATCACGTTGAAACGTATCTATGATGACAACTATTTATCATAATTCGAATGATTCCCTCGAACCACGTTAAAGCATAACCCTTTGGTTTCTATGGAATAACGATAATGGCTTTGACATTCTTTCATCCTTCGGTAGGGTTGAATAATGTTGGAGGGAGTGTATGAATTTTGTTGGTGGTAGTTTGAGCACACTATTTCAATTTCTTTATGTATTTTATAAAGAATTAGGTCATTTGCTGGGGCTTTTCGAATGATAGGATTGGATCTGAATTACCTTAATAGGAATTTGTTAGAATTTCTTTTAGAGGAGGGGGTAGTTGTAGGCTACAGTAAAGACTGGATAAGTGCAAGGGAGGATTGACTGCATAAATGCAAGATAACTTAGGAACTTAAAAGTTGACTAGGTAATAATAATTGAGTTAGTGGTCTGGTAGAAAAGGGTTTATTGGACGCAGTATTTTCCTTGAACACGCCAACTCCAACTCAATCACATGGTCACTCCTCGTTGGTTAAACTCTACTCTTACCTACTATTTCCAGATGGCGCTGGCGCTGTTCTATCTTATTTGACAATTCCACAACAATAAATATCCCCACCACTGGAGGGTCTCCCTTGACGCTCGGAAAGCAGTGTAATATGATCCTAACCGATTGATACGCTTCTGTCGAATGCTTTTTTTCCTCAGACCTCTTTTTCTTTCACTCTTTATCCTTTTCTACGTAAACACAGAATAGAAACCTCGACTCGATAAATGCAATGTTTGGGTCTCGATTTTGTTGCATTTATCCGGTATTTACTGTATTATTTTACAGTTTCTTTTTTATTTATTAGGTGATTAGGTGATTAGGTAAAATGATACGATTGGATCTGACAATGAGTTACATTACTAGGTTTATAATTATTTCTGGGATAGAATCTGATGATATGTGCATAATACATACGAAATGTCTTAGAAACTAGTAAATTACAATTAATTTCATCCTTTTAGGTAGTTAGGTCTAACGAACCACTAAGGATTGGAAAAATGCACATATATAATAGATCTATTAATAGTAAATGTAATAGTAAATGTACTTATATAATTAGATCTATATATATTCATTTACACTAGAATCTGTATATATAGCATGTATTTATAAACCAAATTAATTCTCAATTTAATGATACATAGGGTGTCTTAAAAACCAGCAAAATACAATCTATTTCATCTTCTTATATAGTCAGGTCTAACAAACGACTAGATGCTGTACAAAAATACTTACCTAATATATACATCTATTCGTGTACACTAGAATCTCTATTTATACAATTTACTTGTGAACCAAATTAATTCTTATAAACTGCATTACGAATTGTTTGAACGGAACCATATATTTCTACCTTCCTAGGGCACTGCAATAGCTTATATCTCGCACTTGCAATGATTTTGAAACGAGCTTGGACATCGCAATTTATAGTACGAAAAGTGCCCATATTTGCCAGTGTTTCCTCCCCTGAAGAGCCACTCGCACGGGAGTAAAGGGAAATTGAAACAAAAAAACGAGCACGAGGAAAGTTAATTTGATGCAGGTACATTTTATAAAATTGTACCTTGAATTTTCTCGGAAAATGGCCGGGCAATTTCATAAAATATCACGGTACGTTGGCTAGCAGTAAAAGGATTCAACTTAACGGTTACCGTGTAGCGCATTACTGGACAGTTTCGTTACGTCGTTGATATAGTTATTCTTTACTGTAACTGAATTTATTTAAAAATGCTGAGTCGACTTGCTGCGTCGTGAAAAGTAACCGTTATCATCGCACAATTGCCACAAACTCTATTCTTCGACTAGTGTTAGCCAAGTGTTCCCACTATAATTGCCGAAGCATTGAAAGTTCACATTACTTTTAATTCCCAGTGGAAATTATCATTGTAGATTAATTAATCTTGGATGGAGGATGGTGAATATTTTTTGGTTGTGATCATTTACGTGTATGTGTGGAATTGTCGAACTAAAAAGGGCCAGCATCATCTTGAATCAGTGACCATATGACTGTCGTTGGAATTGGCGTGTGCAGAAAAGTACTGCGGACAATAAAATCCCTTTTTTCTACAAAACCACTGACTCGCTTATTATACTATTACCCAGTCAACCTTTTAAGTTATTAACAGTGTTGGATTATGAATTACTAATTGTTGGTTATATTTCCACGGAGGTATATCGAAACAGGATTTCTTCTCTTTCGTGTTTTATGAAATAGAAGGTTACCTAGCTTGAATATTACTTTACATTCTAATTTTCACACACATAGAATAATGTGTAAGGCAAACATGTGTCACGGTGAGTCGGTCTGACGAACCGTCACGATAGATTAGCGCCGAATCAGTCGGTGGCCAGGTTTCTAGCACGGTTGGTTTTAGCATGGTTGGTTCTGCTCGCAAAGTAACTCGCTCTCATCCTACTCGCCTTGGCCTCATGGATCATTCTATTCGATCGCCAGGTAGGAGGATATTGGAAGTCGGACGATGTCCTGAAGGGGTTAAGCGGACAGCGATCCGCACGTTCCGCTCTTCCCGAGCTAGAGCCGTTGTTCTGGAGACGTCCTGCGATCGCAGTAAGTCTCTTTCGGTGGCAGAAGGTCCTTCGTTTCGTGGATTCAGCCACGACGTCAGGACGAGGTTAAGTTAAGGATGAGTAGGTGACTACAAAAATGATAACGAGAACGGCAGAGCGCATGTTGTTTTCAACCGACTTCGAAAAGGAGGAGGTTACTCAATTCGACATGTATATATATTTTTTTTATGTATGTTGCTCGATTACGACCACACGGCTTAACCAATCGGAATGAAACCTGTTGTATCTTGTAGAGCATGTCTCCGGGATGGTCCCATTACCAAAAAATTTTGGGGTTTCTCATATTTTACACGCTTTTTTTGGAAAAAACCGAAAAATTTTGTATTGCTTCTTATTGCGAAACAAATTGACCAATCGGATTGAATCTTCTTGCATCTGGTAGGGCTTCGTTGCCTCTGAAAAGTTTAAAAAGACCCATCCATTTTTTATCTTAATATTTTTTACCTTAATAATTTTGTCTTAACTAATTTTAATAACATTCCTTTATCTTTAGTTTTATGGAAACCACCATTAAATATAATACTGTTTATTCAAAAAACCATTGAAATTTTCACGTAGGTGTTCCGAAGAAAAATAAATGGCTGCTGTAACAACAAAGTATCGTTAACAATGAAATATCTACGTACAAAAAAAGGAAAGTTTGAATATTTAAAAAAATTCTAATTCCAACATGTATAGAGTAACGTGCAAGGCAAACATTTTTAGCTGGCTTGTTTTAAATAATTTAAACGACATTCCTTTATCTTTAGTTTTACGGAAATCATCGTTAAATATAATATTGTTTCGATATCCATCGAAATTTTCACGTGGGTTTTCCGAGGGAAACTGGCTACCGTAAGGGAGAGGAAGGATACAAATGAAAGAGCTACGTACAAAAGGAAGACAGCGGAGTTCCATTTGGCTGTTTTCTAGAGCTAACACGCCCCTAAGAATGTCTCACTTCGAACGGAGGTAAAAGCATTTCACCCAGTCGTAATGAAGAGGGAATCTGTCGTTTATCGAGAATTCTCCTGTTGCGAGAATTCCGGCGGATAGAGAAATCGTCTTTTAATGGATCTGTTGCAATCAGTTGTTACCGAATACAGGTTCCTATTGTTCGCGATCGTCATCTGCACGTTTACCTAATTGCTGTTCAAAGTTTTAACGTCGCGTTCGTGTTTGGTATTCCGTTCGAATATCGTGGTTTTTAAAATGTATTCAAATTATTATTTACCCTTTCATTAATAATTACGAGCTTTTCGTGTTTCGCGCACATCGCGTGGAAGAAAACGCCGTGATATTTATGTAGCATGGATGTAAATGAAAGTAATACTTTCCGAGTCGATATTTTCCACGAGAAGAGATCACATAGCCTTTGGAGCATTTTTCCAGGAGTTAATTAAAGAGAAACATCATCAGGTATTCATGAGCCTTTCTGCTAATCTAGTAATCGCGAATTTCCAATGAACTGTGACAAACATTTTAATGCAACATACCTCGACAGTTTTTTCATGCACGAGGCTCAAAGGAGAAGCTTATTATAAATTAGTTTCAATTAAATAATAAAATTCTAATTAAATTTTGATTTTCTAGTCAATAAGAAAAAAATTCGTTACAACAAACCCAGACTTAAACCATTTTTTTGAGGTTGAAAAATTATTTAGACTCCTTGGCTGTATATTTTTAACCGACTTCAAACAGGAGGAGGTTACTCAATTCGACATGTATATTTTTTTTTCCATTATTCTAACAACATTCATCTACGAGGCTCAACAAGAATTTTTAAAATATCTCTATATGTTCAAAAGTTATTAATTTTAGATTCAAAGGATGTCATTCTCTACTAACGCCAGTAATCAAACATTTTCATTTGTCTAACACTATTAACTATTTAAAAACCAAAACATATGTAAATATTTAACGTTCTTCCGTTAGGTCATTATTATTTATAGCAATGTATTTCAAAGATAAAATGAACAACGGCTAGAAAGTCAAAGAAATAATAAATATACGAAATAAAAGCCAATGAATAATATCTTTTTTGAATGATTATTCGATCAGGACAGTCATTAGTTGTCTGGCAGGCAGGCTCGTGTTACGTCCAGGCAGCTAAATCACTTTCCTTTGGAGAAAAGGAATTACACGGTCATCGAAAAGAGCGATGGTCCTGAAATCGGTATAAGAGTTTCCAAGGCACGTCCAAGGTTATTAACTTGGTCGTTCTCGTTACGAAGGGCGAGCACGATCGGAATAGTTCGGATACTTAGAGTGACCCCTTCGTGCAGCACTCTGCGAAACTCCTACGTCAGCTTTGTTAACCCAAAAAGTTCACGGGGTCGTTTATTGGCAAACGATAACAACAAAAGTTACGCAAGTATTCTCGTTTAAGCGATCGTTTTCACTGCGAACTTTTCAAATTAAACAAAAATAGAACGAACAAATTGGGAGCCATTGTGGGTTTTTGTTACGGGTGTTCGTTTATATTTTAATTAGTTGTGAATAAATTGGAAATTGATTATATTTAATATTTTATGAAATAGAGATATTAGTATAAGTTCACGGAACTTATTAGGAGCGAACTTTGAAAATTATTTCAGCAAAAGCTGTTGAATATAAACCATCGTGGTTTTGTATAAATGTTTATCGAAATTCTAACTAATTGTACAAAAATTGTTGATTAATTATCTTCTAATGATATTCTATGACAGAGATTTCAAATTGTGATTCCAAATTTCTGCCTAAATGATAACATTGACTAAACTCATCCTAATTATCTAGAGATACAGTAGCGTCTCGACGCCAAGTACATGAAAAATTATACGCCACCGTGTATACTGGCGCTGGCCGTACCACGTATCTTTTACTCGTAAAACTGCGATTACAACATAACCCGAAACTTCTGTCATTAATATCTCGTCATGCCTGCTGTATTTTCTAAATCTAAAGGCATTTTTTTAATGTAAATCGCATATAAGCTTTCTAATAAAACCAAAATCAATAAAATCGGTCTATGTACAACTGAGATATCGTAATATCATGTCATGAATCAGTCAGAAATTGTAGATTTTTCTTCTGATTCTGATTCTGATTCTGATTCTTATTCTTATTCTTTTCGTCAACACTTAGCCAATAGGAGCTAAGACCATTCGTCGATTCGTCGACTCTCGGAATCAATCGGCAAGGGTCGTCGATCGGAATTGTAATATGGCTGTCACTCATGCCGCTCGTTCATTTCTAACCTGTAACTGTCAGTTTGCATTTGTGACATTTGGTTTCTTGCAACAAGACTTTCTGACATGCATTGTGCGTACTTTTGAAAACTTAAAGAACTAAAGCTGGAATTATAATACAATAAATTGTGCGTAACCAATAGTGGATCTCTTTGTACATTTTCCCACTTTATTTATTAACATTTAAATTTGTTACAACACGATTTTCTGCTACGCGTTGCGCATACTTGTGAATTTTATTCTAATACAATAAATTGTGCATTACACATAGTGGATCTCTTTCTTTATTTCTCATTTCATGTTTAACATTTCAATTTTAGCAACAAGACATTTTGCGATGCGTTGTGTGTACTTTGGAAGCATAAAAGACTGAAACTGGTATTATAATATAATAAATTGTGGGTTAGAAATAGTGTAGACCTCTTTTTTCATTTCATACTTCATTTTTAACATTTAAGTTTGTTACAACAAGACTTTCTGTTATGCGTTCTGTGTGCTGTTGAAAACTTAAGAAACTGAATCTGGTATTGTAATATAATAAATTGTGCGTTATTCATATGACATTAATTTTATTTGTAAATAACACATACAAACCTTATTTTACTTGCAAATTAATGTAGAGCTTACAATAAAAATACATTTGTCTTTTATTATAGTAAGCATAGAGTCTACAATATACATAATGTGTCTGAAGCCAGATATAGAAAAGAAACCAGCTTCAGTTCTTTAAGTTTCTAAAAATATACAGAACGCATAGCAAGATGTCTCACTGCAAGAAATTTAAATGTTAAAGATGAAGTAAGAAATGAAAAAAAGAAATCAACTATTTGTAACGCATCATTTATTGTATTTAGAATTTTTAAAAGTACACACAATGCATGGCAGAAAGTTTTGTTGCAAGAAATTTAAATAGTGAGAAAATGAACAGAAATCCACTATTTGTAACACATAATTTATTGTATTACAATAATATAGAAAAAGAGAGGTCAAACTTAATCCTTTAATTTCTCAAAAGTACATATGACACATGACAGAAAGTCTTGTTGCATTTAAATGTTACTGATGAAGTGATTACATTTTTTCTTTAATAAATTTCTTGCAATGAGACTTCCTGCAATGCGTTCCGTGTACTTTTAAAACCTTAAAGGATTCAAACTGATCTCCCATTTTCTATTATTTGAAGTCACTCACTATAGAATGTAAACTTCTTGTAAAAAGAAGTGAGATCCCTATAAAAAACTTCAAAAAAGTAAAAAAATTACGCTAAGTACATGAAAAAGTGGAGGACTTAAAGAGCAATCATAGAAAAATAGAAGATCCCCCTAAAAAAAGGTCAAGGTCAAGGCAAAGTCAAGGTTTTGATGAATAAGAATTATTTTAAAATGTAAAATAATGAAAATTACTCATATTGTCAGCGTTGTAAACTGACAAATTATCTGAAAGCCTGTGAGAGGAGGGGTATCTGCGTCAATGAATGTCCTTAGAAATATTTTAAAACACAATAAAATGAAAATGTACTCATATTGTCAAAGTTTTAAATTGACAAATTATGTAAAAGTCTGCGAGAGAGAAAGTATGGGTATTGATGATCTGAGAATGCTTTGCCTGGCCACGCCAAGTATTTGACTTCCAAGGCCACGGAAATCTAGGCAAATGTCTAAACAGTCTCAGTTTGTGGATGATACGCTATTTAGCTTCTTCATTTCACCGCCAAAGTGCGGAGCAGTCATTTTACATGAATTGTCATTAGGTTCTGAACGTTCGCACTATTGAACATAGTATTTTAGCTGCGCATAGTTGGAAAGCACCGAATTTTATATTATGTTACAGAGTATCACCTTGAACTTTACTGGAAAGCACCTTCATGTACTGGCTGATTATTTCGATTTCACTTCTTTTTCTACATTCTTGCAATTTTTTAAGGGGGATCTTCTATTTTTCTATGATTACTCTTTAAGTCCTCCACTTTTTCATGTACTTGGCGTAATTTTTTTACTTTTTTGAATTTTTTTATAGGGATATAAGTATTACTTAACAATAAAATAATAATATCCACAGTAGCTTCCGATTTACCGTGAGATAATGAAACTACTCCATCAACGTGAAATTTTTCATGACCTCTCGTTATTGCTTACAGGACATTAAAGTATGTTTTAGATAAAGAAAGTCTGTTTTATTAATAGGTTTTACTTTGCTATTTGTACGGGCAGGCACGTCCATTAAAAACGAAGTAAAACCACCGGAGGAGATAAAATCAGTCATACATTACTGTTCTTATGAGAAGTGAAAGTGGTTTATGCATGCAACGAGCTGTCCGCATTTTGGTAAAACACAAACGCGATCTGTTCGCTATTCTTACTCGAAATTAATGATTCCAATTACGCGAATTTTTATTCTGTTGGCTTCGTACGGATTAAAAAGCCACTCAAAAGCAAAATTTACACCACAATAAAATTACATGTACTTTCTGAATGTAATTGCTAGAAGTGAAAATTCGTCTTTTAAACAATTTCCTCGTACATATTTCAGCGAGTTTCTTTACAACATTTTTTGATAATTTTTGTATCATTTCAAACTATATGATTGCACTATTATGGGTTATTTTGTAAGAAATACTGCAAATGTGCAATCAACTATCTAATGCAATTTAATTATGATACAAGTAGCTCCTTTGACTTAAATTTCAACGAAAAGCATTGACTTATCGATTACCCAGTGCAGTCTGTTCAAATGATCCCGTGCATAGTACTACAGCTAGATGGAAATCGCAGAGAGAGAAGTGATCCCATTCTAAGCACATTCTTTGCGGTTAGCGATGCGCAAAGGAAGTTGGAATGCGTTTAGGAAGAAATTCCTTCTTCTGCTGTGCTATCTATGCCTCATGTGGTAATATTGTGTAGAAGCGTTTCACTCGAAGGTACGATGAATCTTCAAATTATGCAGTCAAAGTGAACATTTCTTGAATTTAAGGAATTAGAAAATAAAACATTTCCTTAAAGCTATAAATACATTTGTTTAGTTAAACACAGGTGTACATATGTATTTAAATTAATGTAAAAAATCGAAGGCTCTAATTCAGAATCAAACATTCAGATCTAATCCAGACCTAACCTCTAACATCTAAAGTACGATCATGTTCTTATCCTTTAAAAACAAAACCTTTCTTATATTTAACAATTTTGTCTGTCTCGGTTAGTTTTTGGGAAATTTAATCGAATAAGTATTTCATTCAGTTTGGTGATGTTCCTTGTAAATAAAAATTTTAATTAATTTTAGAATGATTACTGGTGTGATTACTAACACTGACAAGGCTTTCATAACTTGCAAGATCTCCGAAACATTCAGTGCTTTAAGACTTCACACTCCATGTGTACTAAAATACGCCGTGTGGTATCAGTAGTGTTAGATATGTTCTCACAATCTATTTCTTGTATAAAAAGGAATCGAAAAGTCCTTTACCATTTTTCAATCTGAAGCTTCGTTACTAGATATGAGAAATTAAAGTTTACTAGCGTGACTCTTGGTGCGCGCCATTTTGTACCCCCAGTCAGCTGACAGCGCAGCTGCGCACGCGTTACTACGCATGCGTCACTTCCACAGAAACTTTAACTGCTCGTATCTCAGTAACAAAATCTCGGATTGAAAAATGGAAAAGGACTTTTCGATACATATTAACTTGAAGGATTGATTAACGATTTTGAAAAGAACGTTAGCTTCTCAAGAACAGAATTGTCGAACATTTCAATATGTAATAACTCTGTTAGTATCTGAATCCTTTTAAATACTATGATTTCTACGAAGATGGGTGTCTTACTTCCATAGAAACTAAAGAATATTACGTTTACATGAACTCCCTAAAAAGCAATCTTAACCAAATTTCCTAACAAAATTTGTATTGTACTATACACTTATACTACTAAACTAGATAAATCAAGCT
Source organism: Hylaeus anthracinus (assembly GCF_026225885.1). Classification (NCBI taxonomy): domain Eukaryota; kingdom Metazoa; phylum Arthropoda; class Insecta; order Hymenoptera; family Colletidae; genus Hylaeus; species Hylaeus anthracinus. Next base: position 921,146 of record NW_026534838.1, read on the forward strand.
GAAAAAGATACGTTTCCCTAGTCTTCACCTACAACCTGCACGTAATGTATCACGGAATAGTCAAGTAGCTAAAACTTTTGATCTCTCTTCACGAGACTTGAGTGATCACCTTTAGAAAATTTGAGCCCTTCTATTTTCGGTATTAATCTCTACTTGTTTAATCCAAGCATGAACATCTTCGACCATTTCTCTTAACTTCTCATTTCATCTCCTTGGGGTTGCTCACTCTTCTTACGTCTTCGCGGATGACCTGATTCCCGCTTCAGCGATAGAACCCCTCTTACAGTTTCGGGAGTCGTTCGGTAGGAAATGCTTTTCTCCGATGTTCGCCGCTCGGTCTGCGTGCTCTCTTCCCTATGTCGTGCACCGTCGAGAGGATACGCTTCCTGGGAAGAATACCGCTTCCTAAGAGTGAGCACACAATAGGAGGTCCGTCGCTCGCGGGAGAAAGATCGTCCCAAAAATCTTCTGCTCTTGTTCCATCCTTGGCCTCTTCTCACCGAGGAGATGGAATTCAGACTTGGACATTCGATTCAGCCTTTATTTTCGGCTGTGGGCCAGTGGGGCGAATCGTTTTAAATTTTCTCGCAAGTTTGATAGCGAGGAGAAGATGAAAATGTGTGACAAACCTGCATTTATATAATTCTTTGTGAAGCAGAAAGGAACATCACTCAACTGTTACACGAAGATTAAATGTTAACATTGGTATATAGATGGACCATTGAATAATATTAGACAGATATTTTTTTATATAGGGTGATATTCATGTTTAAGGGCTGAAAATTACCCTTGAAGTTGTAAATAAATATTTATAAATATTTATAATTATAGTTGTGGAGAAATATTGATGAAAAAGCGATGTAATTAGTTCCAGTGGTGCCACCTAAGTTGTAGTTCTGTTTATATTACGATCACGTTCTTATTCTTTAAAAACAAAACCTTTTTTATATTTAACAATTTTTGTTGTCTTGGTTAGTTTTTGAGAAATTTAATCAAATAGGTATATCATTCAGTTGGGTGATGTTCCTTGTAAAAAAAAATTTTAATTAATTTTAGAATGATTACTAGTGTGATTACTAACACTGACAAGGCTTTCATAACTTGCAAGATCTCCGAAACACTCAGTGCTTTAAGATTTCAAACACCATGTGTACTAAAACACGCCGTGTGGTACCAAAAATGTTAGACTTGTTCTCACAATCTATTCCTTGTATACAACGGAATCGAAAAGTCTTTTACCATTTTCCAATCTGAAGCGCCGTTACTTAGATATTGTGCATCGCCAGTCAGCTGATCGCGCGCTTGCGCACGCGTTGCTGCGCATGCATTACTACGCATGAGTAACTTTCATAGAAACTTTAACTGCTCGTATCTCAGTAACGAAATGTCAGATTGAGAAAGGGTAAAGGACTTTTCGATGCGTATTGACTTGAAGAATTGATTATCGAGTCCTCGAGTGACACTCGAAGCGATCGGACGTGTTATAAACCCCGTGCGCAACGAGAACGCGAGTGCCACTACGAGTCAGTGAATGTTTACAAGTGAAGTCCTCATTAGTTTAATAGTGTAATAAGTGAAATTCAGTATTCACCATTAACAGGAGCGTGCAAACTCCTGCGAATATTTTTCCTCAAGCTTCTCGGTGCAATCTTTTCACCGACATGGCCTCTGCGAATAATACCCCCAATGTACAGCAACGCCGAAGTTACACCAATGTCCTCTAAAGTGACAGCTTCCCAAAGAAAGAACAAGCTATCATAATCGAAGCTAAAGAGGGAATTTCAATAAAAGAGTATGCCCAAGCTTTAGAAAATCTAACCAGTCCAAGTAATATTCGATTTATATCGAGAATTTCCAACGGTAGAATTTGTGTATTTCTCGCTAGCAAGAATATCGCAGAGAACATTACAGGTAAACACAATCATATTAGAATCAACAACACAGACCTCGCACTGAGACCGCTCATCAATAAATACCAACGCATCGTAATATCAAATGTTTACCCAACGATTCCCCACGAAATAATAGAAGAAAGTTTTGACAATCTACAAATCAGAAGAGAATCGGCTGTCTCCTTCCTAAGAGCCGGCGTAACAGAGGAAGGGTACTCAGTGAGTACTACTCACACATACTTAGTTTCCGTCGGCAGATTTACATACATCCAGAAGACGTATACAAGCTACCAGAATCAAAAGCTACCAGCTATTAAAATAGAATACGATCAAAGAACATACTGGGTGTACCCTTCCACCGAATCAGTAAAATGCTTCTTATGTAAGCAAGAAGGACATGTCGCAAAAAACTGTAAAAATAACAATGACCACCCAATAAGTAACAATTTATTACAAGGAAATCACTCTGTTGTTACTACAGAAACGACTGAAAGAGTACCTCAATCCAGTTACGCAAACACCCCCATAAACCAATAAACAAAACCCATACCGAAACAACGGATAACATGGGAATAGTACAAAACGTAGAAGCAGACCAAACTCCTATGACACTAAAACGTACGCGTGAAGAAATGTCGGACACCTCAAGCAGCATCTCAAACAATATGATGAAGGAGCCAGCCCACAAACCACCAAGAAAAAAAATTATTACTGTCACAGACACCATGGCGAAAAATCTTGATGCTTTGCTAGAGCCCATAAAGCATATAATAGATGAACCAGGTAGACCATTAAATTATAATCAGCTTAAAAATTTATTATTAACTATTTATTATTTGATTTTTAACTGCATATGGCTAAATAACGTATTTCCAGATAGCTGGCATGAGGCAATAGTAGTTCCAATACTGAAACCAGGCAAGAACAAATCTCACCCTGACAGCTATAGACCTATTGCCCTGACGTGCCGTCTGTGTAAACTTTTAGAAAAAATTCTAAATAAAAGGCTACGGTGGTATTTAGAGAAGAACAACCTATTGGGGAAAAACCAATACAGTTTTATACAATACCGATCAACAATCGACAGTCTCCCCACGTTAGACTCAAGTATATGCGAAGCGTTTCGGAAAAAACAACATCTAATTGCCATCTGCTTAGACATCGAGAAGCCGTATGACATGGTATGGAGACATCGAACCCTACAAAAACTACAGAAACTAAACGTCAATGGGAATATGCTTCAATTCATCAGGAACTTCATCAGAAACAGATCAATTTATGTCCGAGTAAATGGCCACAAGGGGCAGTAATAAATGTAACATTGTTTCTGGTAGCATTAAACGAAATTACAGAAATCTTTACTAAACCGGTCAAACATGTTTTCTTTGCGGATGATTGTACAATTTATATTACGGGTAAAAATATTAAAACTAGCCAACAAATTTTGCAAGACAATCTGGACATACTCCAAAACTTTGGATCACAAACAGGATTCAAATTTTCCAAGAACAAAACTACTGTAACTATCTTTTCAAACAATAGGAAGGACCAAAATTATCAACCTCAATTGTATCTTGGGCAGCACCAACTAAAAATAACAGACACCCCTAAAATTCTTGGACTAGTTTTCGACAGAAAGCATTCTTGGACTCCGTTCCTTAAGAACCTAAATACTGAATGCACCCGGAAGCTAAATATCATTAAAAGCATAGCGTCAAAAAGCTGGGGAGCTGAATTTCATATCCTGATCAAAACATATAAAGCCTTAGTTCTTTCCAAAATAGACTACGGTTCAATTGTGTACGACTCGGCAAAACCGCATCTTCTTAAACTACTATCACCCATCCATAATGCGGGAGTTAGAATTGCAACTGGAGCATTTAGAACCAGTCCAGTCGTCGCACTATTAGCCGAAGCCAATGTACAGTCACTAGAAGCTAGAAAAAAGCAACTAAGCCTAACCTACGCAGTTGCCAAATTCTCTACGCCAATAAACCCTATATGCACCCGAAACCGCTGAACCTACGATTAAAACATTACCTACAAGACCTACAAACTGAAATCCCCCCAGTTCTCCCAAGAAAACCAATTACGATTGCTCAATGGATAATACAACCACCTTACGTAATAGACAAGTTCTCACGAATTTCCAAAAACACAGCCCGAAGCATCATACAAGCTCTGTTCCTAGAACTAGCTAACGATTACCGAAACCACAAACAACTATTTATCGATGGCTCGAAGTCTAAAGAAGGGACAGGATGTGCAGTACGTACGCCCGAAGACAAACTCCTATTCAAGCTGCCTAATACATACTCCGTCTTTTCTAGCGAAGCGTATTCTATCCTTCAGGCCCTGCTACATGTTGAGAAATCAGCATACGACAAATTTATTATATTAACCGACTCCTTAAGTTCCATATCTGCCTTGCAAAATCTGGAAACCACTAATACAATAATACAGAACGTCATTGAAAAAAACGCTATTCTCAACAGCACTGGAAAAGACCTCCTATACTCTTGGATCCCATCACACGTTGCTATAAAAGAAAACGAAGCAGCAGACGCAGCAGCAAAAGAAGCGAGCTCCCTCCCATCTGAAACACACTGTACACCTGTTTCCAGTCAAGACCTTCAGAAACACCTCACCAAAGTCACAAAGGAACGATGGAACCAAGACTGGATAACATCAAAACCTACTGCACTACATAACATTCGCAACAATATTTACGATATTAGTCCGGCAGTATCTATGAACCGAAAAGACCAAGTGATTTTAACCAGACTAAGAATAGGTCACACCAGAATTACACATTCATTCCTTATCGTGAAAACAGCCCCAACGATGTGTGATGCATGTAATACGCGAATCTCCATAGAGCACATCCTAGCCCATTGTTCCAAATATAGTGCAAAAAGAACACGATATAATATATCGAACGTAGCAAACATGCTACAAAAGGCAGACTCATGTAGAACAATTCTATCCTTTCTGAAAGATATCGGAATCTATAATCATATATAAAATCTATGTGACTACAACACAGACGTAAAGCAAATGTGGTCACTCATAACCTGAGAAGGTGCATGTGACCTTAAACATCCAATTAAAAAAAAAAATTGATTATCGATTTTGAAATGAACGTTAGCTTCTCAGGAACAGAATTGTCGAACATTTCAATATGTAATAACTCTGTTAGTATCTGAATCCTTTTAAATACTATGATTTCTACGAAGATGGCTGTCTTTTGAAGCAGTTTAGGCTGGTTAGTTTCATGATTCTTGAATTTTAGTCTTCTCCTGCAATTTCTTAAGATCAAGCTGTGAGATAACATTCGAAATGTCTCATAATCAGGTCTGGGCACGTTCGGTATTTCTCTGTACAACAAGCTCAGTTTACGATGCTTCACAAGCAAGAAAATAGCGGCTGTAATACGAGAGTCCATACAGGTATCACGTGTTCAACTTGTATTGGAACAGACGCGACCAGAAAACAACTATAACGGGGATTCGACTTGATTTAGCACAACTCGTGCAATATCTCTGCGGAAAAGCGACAGTTTCGGTGTATTAATGTCGCGGAAGACCTGATTATAGTAATAAAATCAAGTAACCAGAAAGAGATGAGAAATTTATATACGAGATGAGCATAGTTTTTTTACTGAAGCAAAGGACATTAATTTCTAAACCTGATTTTATTTTCAAAACATGAATATTTGATTTGAATATTTATTTTCATTTGAACATCTAGTATTTTATTTATTGGCTATTAGATTACAATTACTTTAGGCTTTTTCTTAATGATTTTCATCGACTCGTTAAACATTGTGAATGATAATCGTGACATTTGTTTAATAATTGTGGTTGGTTCTTGTAGTCTATTAGGATTAGGAGCAAACTTAACCTCTTCACGCCTTTTGCCACATATGTGGACGTTTAGTTTTATATAATTATAGTTACTGTCAATAATAAAGAGAACGAAAATTTGATAATAACAAAAAATAATCGTCCTTGAAGAGGTTAATCCAGAACCGTAAAAAGAAATTTATTGAATTTTAAGAAATTGTTGAAATTTATTATTCATACTACATCTAAACCAATTTTAATAGTTAGAAATTGCATATTTATGGCAAAAGGATGCATTTATCCTCTCGCACCGCCTCCCCTTGACTGCACCAGTGAACAAAGGAAAGTGGAGATGAAACAGTTGCCTTCTCCTAGTTTTCAACCAGGGTTATGTGTTTGAAATGCGAGTTTTCTCATCGATGGCTTCTTCCCACTCGGTTGAAGAAAATCGCCCGGGAATCTGAAAGTTACGTAACGGCGTTTGTGTCTCTAGGACTGTTAATAATGTGTCCAATAAAGTTGTACGACTGTCGTCGAACTCGTTCCTTTGCCAACGCTAGGGATCCAGTCCCCTTGGGGTATAAAGTGCTGTTGGAATCATCTGGGATTGAATACGCGCTATCAGCAACTTATCTCCACAATTATTTACAGGAACCTGCCTTGTTTACAAAGCAATAAATAATCCTCCCTCTGTTCGATTCAATCTTCTCGTGAGGCTCCACTTCCAGTTTCCAAGCCATTTCCTTGTAAACGAACACCCATACATTTATTTTGGTTATTTAGATACTTATAGGACAAAATAAAGATGACAAATCTTTTTTTTGAGGTATGGTATTTAAGAAAAAATAATTGTTTTGTATTATAACAAATTTTGTGAATATTCCAGTTTCCAAGGCATTTCCTTGTAAACGAAGACCCATGCATTTATTTTTGTTATTTTGATACTTATAGGACAAAATAAAGATGACAAATTTTTTTTTTTTTGAGGTATGGTATTCAAGATAAAATAATAGTTTTGTATTATAACAAAATTTGTGAATTATTACAGCCTGAGTATTACACTATAGTAAACAACCAGATATTTAATCCGATATCTCGGAAGCCATCAATCGTACCGAAGAAAAGTTAATAACAAAATTAGAGATTACTTACCAATGAACAATTTTGGCATATGAAACTTTTTCTTAGCTCTGATAGTTCTCGAGATATTAATTTCATATATGCGCGAATACAGGATTTATCGTAATGCAACTATAATAATAAATTCTACGATATTACGAATGAACTAAAAACAAACTGAATAACATAAATTTGCGAACAAAAAATCTCTAGAATTTTTGGTATCCCTCAAAAGGAAACGCTTTAAAAATTTGTTGCGATTATAGGCCACTCACTGCTTACTATTTGGAATAAAATTTTACCTAATCTCGTCCAGCGCGTTGAGAAATTGCATCACCAAGATTAATTGCAAGGCGGCGAAGATTGCTGCAGAAAATGCAGTTGAACGCAGCCAATTTCGCGCGACAATCGTTGCATCAAACGCTTCGTACTGCCTGAGCATACAAACTCACGAATAAATTCTCTCCCTCCTCTTCGGCGAGGAGCAAATTTTCTAATCAGATTCTTCACGCTGCCGTAATTACAGAGAACGTCGGGAGATGCGAAACTCTACACATATTAAATTCCGCCTTTGCAAGATCTCCTCGGCAGTATCCCCGTCCGTGAACCCGTGTCTATATAGCTGATTTTGAAATCTGGATCGAAACTGCGTCGTGAGACTTGTCAAGGCTTTGAATACGGTTTAGTTCACGTCGAGACGAAAGACATCGAGGTGTAACATTTTTCGAAGCGAAGGATGCTAACTGTTTGAAATAAAAGCGTCGCGAGACTTATCGTGGAACTAATGGGCCCCATACACGATACGATCTGTTGTGCAACACATCGTACGATGAGTTGTACAACCAATCGCTTCGACGGACCCTTCGATCATATAAATTGAATTCCATTGTCTGTGGCAGGTTCCCGTACGACGGTACGATGCGTTGTACGATGAGTTGTACAACAGATCGTACAATGAGTTGTACATTTAATAGTTGAAACATTCGACTAATAATTAAAATATGTAAGTATGCTATAATGCTGAAGGTTTAAGTTCTTATCTGATTTTGTGACGAGCATAATTATTTAACACTAAACCTATCACGACGTGTCAAACGACCGTTTTCAAACTTTTCTATCCAGTGAAAACTTTATACATTTCTTATGTATAATATATTAATCGTATACGATTGATTCATGTATTTTTGAATTTAATATCACGTGAAATGTTTTTGGACCCAATTGAAAAAGTGTCTTTAAGATCAATCGGTAGGTTTAGTATTAAGTTTATGGCGAAAATTGAGAAAGAGTATTTACATGTGCTCTAGAGGGTGAAATATTCTATATTTTATTTCGAGGAATGCATCCTACATATAAATCTCAAACTTTGCACTTACTAATTATTTTAAGTAAGTTAACACTTTACAGAAACTCTTTAAAAATATGAATTTCATATACAACCCTGTAAACTGCAAGTAAACTTTGCAGCATAGGAAATTTTCTCAAAGGAAATGAATATTCCACCCCCTCATGCAGACAGTAAATATTCTTCCTCCATTTTCCTGCAAACTTAAATAATCATGCTCGCCTAAAAATCGCATAAGAGTTAAAACCTCCAACGCAGTAGCATATTTGCGACCTCCAGGGTCGTAACATCGTTGAATCTCGTTATTACTATTCATAAATACACAGTTGGTTGATCGAGGACTTCTCCTTCGCATAGTAAACTACCCTATCCACCGGTGCAGCGACAACTTCGCAAGAGAAGAACTTTGAACGCTTCGTCCATCGTGCGTCGAAGCGTCCGCAGGATATATTTCAACTACGATATTCTTTATCGAAGTATTTGCATCGGTCAGTGGACACTCGAGTACGTCACACGATGCGCGACGGTGTTCCGTATTTCAATTGAAAAATACCTACAATTCATAAAACATTCTCATGGATACTCTGACCCAGTTCCGTAGGCACAGATGCAAACCTCGCTCGAAAATGGGTTTCCCAGGGTTTTAGGAGTGCTGGAGGAATATTTGTCGGAAGCTGTCGGAGAAGATAATTGCAAGAAAGTGTTTTCTTTTTAAGGAATGCCCGAGTCAAGCTGCGAACACTTTCGTCAATACATTTTTTTTTGCTAGGAAGTCTGCTGGGTTATTAAACACTGGAACGTTCTGGGAAAGTGTGATTTTCTGATGTTATTTTAGTGTGTTAATATTTTTTTGTAGAGTATGTGCATGGAGATAAATTTAATTTGGGAAGGTGTGTTTTCTTTTTTTGAGTAATAGAGAAACTGGTTTTGTTTAATAATGGTTGCAAATAATGTTTTAAAAAATTTGATCATGTGTACTTTTTGTTAAGATGGAAAGAACATTTCAACAAAACTTTATTTAGATTGGATGAAGGTAGTAAGAGTTACAGGAGAATTACAGACAGACTAGGTGATTTGTGTTATTAATTGTTTTATTGATTGTAATGTCAAAGCGGTGTTTTTCAAGTGTGTTAAAAATATTTTGTAAATTAAATGCATAATGAAAAATTTAGTTTGAGAAGGTGTGCTCTCTTCCTCGAGTAATACAGACACTGGTATTGTTTAATAATGGTTGTAAGCCTGGAAAATACAGAACAGGAACATACGTAAACGTTGTTTTGAAGTGTCAAAGTCTACAGTTATCCTAACGTGTGTGTCACTCATACTTTCTAAGACTTGCACCAGCCCACTCTCTCATTTCCAAAACTCTTGAAACTCATGGCGTTCTGCCAGTTTAGTTCATTTGTCAGTTCGGACAGGTCCATTTACAAAAGCTAGTTACTTGACCGCTGAATTTTTCTGCAAGTCTCCGTGCTTTCTTTCAGTGCACATTTTCTTATAAAGTCTACTCCAAGTGTTCCATTTTTTGTGTAGTTATAGATAAGAATAGTTTTATTAGGTAGTAGCAAATGTATATAAACAGGGTTTACTCCAAACGTTCCATATTTGTCGTGCAAAAGAATAGTTTCGCTAGGTGACAATAAAAGAATATAAACATTCATTACAAGAAAAATTCAAACTTGTTATAAAATATGCAGAACATGAGGAATAAGGTTGAAGACAATTGCTATTTCAATGAATTAAATAAGATTTTTAAAATAAAATGAATTGGTGAATTTCTTCGCTTGGGCAAACATTATTTGTTATAGTTGTATATTATTCAGTACAAAAAAAATTCACAACTCTTATAAAATATACAGAACGTGAGGAATAAAGATGAACACAATTTTTACCTCAATGAATTAATTAGGATTTTAAAAATAAAACAAACTAGTGAATTTCTTAAGTAGAAAGAACATTATTCATTATAGTTGCGCATTATTCATTACAAGAAAAAATTCAAAGCTCTCATAAAATATACAAAACGTGTCGGATAAAGTTGAACACAATTTTTATCTGAATGAATTAAATAGGATTTTAATAATAAAACAAACTAGTGAATTTCTTAACTAGAAAGATCATTATTTATTCTACTTTTCGTGAAAATTACAACGTTGCTACGTCGTAATCTGTTGGGTAGAATGTGCGCCCTAACAGGTAATCTTCGAGAATACCTGCTCGTTCATTGATCGAAAATGGTCGTTGAAATCCAGATTCAATGGTGACAGGAGAATACAGTTGCCAGTGAATCTCCCAACCTCATCTGCGAATATTTCCTTCAGAAATCGCGGATTCCCATTTTGTCGTGTCAGACGTTATTGACAAAAGTTTACTCCTGCCACCGGGATCAATGACACCAAGAGCTTGTATCCGTTGCAGGCTATAGTAACTATTCGTACCGAGCACGATATTAAATTTTGTCACAATGTATATCAAAACTGTATCACTCTATAAAATGAAACTTTTATTATCTGATAAATAGTTTGCAAACGTTCCTGCAAGAAATGATCCCAAATAAGAATTTGTTTTACTTTGCAAATATTATAATAACCACTTTATTCTCAATAATCTGTATTCCTTTAATCGAAATACAATTTTTGAAAACGTTCCTGAAAGAATTGATCTTAAATAAGAATTTATTTTACTTTGTAAATATTATAATAACCACCATTTATTCTGAATAATTTGTATTTCTTTAATCGAAATACAATCTTTGCAAACATTCCTGCAAGAATTGATCTTAAATAAGAATTTATTTTACTCTGTAAATATGTAATATAAACTTCACTTTCAATATTTTGTTACATTATTGCATTCTTTGTGCATTTTGTAGCTAATCGTACATTCCGATTTTTTATAAGATACTGATCATGTGAAAATTATACCAAGAACATTGATGCTTCACAGACGATGAATAGCACAGAACAAAATTATACACACGTATGGTATGAATAGTTTAATAATAATAACAACAATTTCTCTCGAAGAGATTGTTCTGTTAGCGTTTAGACAGATCGCCATCGCCATCTGTGGAGACCTAACTGTTCCAGATCTTTCCACAGCTGACAAGTTCATTGACAACGACCCAGTTTTCACGGAAATACTGATAGTGTCTGGAAAACACGCCCCTGTCAGGCTATTTTCTTCCAGGAAACGCTTTGTCACATAATCGAGCTGCCAAGCTCATGTTATTGTTTGTGCGGCCGCGAAATGCGCATAGGCTGCTTCAAAAATAAGTACTAGCGAGTAGAATGATAATTTCATGAATGGAAATGTGACGTCAACATATTCTTAAAGAGAAAGCAACGAGTTACTATGTCCTGATTTTGTTTTGAATTCTCATTTCTACTTTATTTAGCAATTATATTGCGCAATATCATAATCACACGGCGGATCTTTATTTCTTTGTATGAAATTTTAATGGTGCAAGAAAATACAAAATGCACACATTATGCATTACAAGTAATAATGATATAAAAGGAATACTGAAAATACAGTTTACATATAATATGTGCAGAGTAAAATAAATTCTTAGTTTAGTTCAATTTTTGTAGGTACGCTTGCAAATATTTTGTTTTAAATAAAGATTCACTGTTTAATGACGACGACGCCGACGACGACGATGATGATGATGATGATGAATTTGATTGTATTACGTTGATAGAGACGATGCAATGATGATAATAGTGATATAATAATAGTGGCAATGGAAGTCTTATAATTGTGGTAGTACAATTATGACGATGTTGTTGTGACATTGACAATGATAATAATGATATGATGAAGATCAAGATAATGAAATTGATGATTGCATAATATTAATGGTGTCGAAGCAGTGATGATGATGATATAACGACAATAATATGATACCATATGACGGGATGTAACAATAGAATGTCAGCATTATCATACTTCTACCATCATCATTATGATTTATATATTATATAATCGTATTATAATAATTATTCTAAAACGAAAGAATTCAATACTTAAAATTGACACTTCTCTCTCCCCATTAATTTCACGCCCCGTGTCCCTCTAAAAATCATAAAAATTTCTCGAGGAGACCCGCTTGTATCTCCGATAATTTCCAAGATGGCATCGGAGGGGTGAAAGTTTGGTGGGTAGTTCCGCCGGTTAAACTTAAGTTACCGAAGCTAAAAAAGGTACGTGTCCCTAACTTTCGGCTGCTCTACAAACCTGAAAAGTTTCATCAAAATCTGCGTTGGACACTTCGCCGGTGATTCTCGGGAAGACCGAACAGTGGAAAGGGACAACTGTCTTGGTGAATGTAAAACTCTCCGGCTGAATGGCGGTTTCTAGGCCAGACTGTGGCACGTCAACGAACTCGTCTTAATTTCTTCGGTAACACGCGACCACGGAAAACATCCAATTTAAGAAATCCGACTCGCGTTTTATTCATACCACCGGTAACACCCATGCCTACTATTAAAAGAATTGAAAAAATATCGTAGGAAAAAAATATCCAGCGAAATATTGACATATTTACAATATTGAGATATTGGCAATATTGAAATATTTCAATATTTCAATATTTCAATATTTCAATATTGCCAATATTGGGAAAAGAGAAGACTCACTTTTAATTACTCAACACTTTCGTTCCATAATAAAGAGTAAAGATTGACTCATCTACAGGAAAGACTCGCATTAGAAAATTATTATTAATTGTATGCCCTTGTATATTGAAATATTGCCAATATTAGGAAAAGAGGAGACTCACTTTTAACTACTGAACACTTTCTTTCTATAATAAAGAGTAAAGATTGATTCATCTGCAGGAAAGAGTCGCATTAGAAAATTATTATTAATTATATGCCTGATCCAACAGAGCTCTCAGTACAGTCTGAAACTGAGAGGAGTTCAGACGTGTGATAAAACGTTCCAGAATGAAATATGTTCAATGAAACGTCTCGTTAGTTATCGTAACGTTATCTGTTATCGTAAGTAGTCTGACTATTCTACATAAATTGTATATATAATACGATATTCAATAAAATAAAATATTAAATTAATTCAAATATTTATACGTGGTTATAATGAAACATTTATTTGAAAATAATAAAACTGTTGTTAGTTTATAATTAAAAAATAGACCTACAAACGTAAATAAATATATTTTTCTTCTTACCGAATGTTCTAATATTTAGAAATAATACATTCAAGCAATAAAGAATAAAATTAAGAGAAAGAGCTAAGAAAAACATAGGTCTAAAAAATTAACAGTTTCCACATATACGAGGCATGTGTTGTGCGACGTTTAGGCATCCCCTTGCAGTGATTGCTATGCCAGATACCCTTATCGCTTGACAGTGCTGACTGGTAAAACTCTCAAGAGTTTATTAGCCCTCCCCCGCGAATACTAGAAACAGGCATTTTTGAACGTCAGGGAGTCTTTTCGGCGTTATCGCGAAAGTGGTTCATTTTCCTTATACGGCTGCTGAACTGGTAGTTGTAAATGTAGAACAGTTGGAAAGTTTCGACGAGAAACAAGGAGAAACCACGGTGTTCTCGGAAACGTGTCGCGGTATGCGATGGAGTGAATGAAAGACACTTCGAACATTTGCTGTGATGAAATAAAACTTTCCGTTACGACTCGGCGAAGTATCGATTCCCAGCCCCATGTTTACCTACGCCTGTTTTCTCGTTTCTGAGGGTACAGCGACCAAAATTTTATTGGAACGAATTTACAACGGGGTAAATAACTAACGATGGCTAAGAATATGCGTTTTAATTTATCGATGATGACGATATGATGACGATGAAGATGATGAACTTGATGATTGTATAATGTTGATGCAGATGATGGAATGAGGTTGATAATGATATAATAATAGTAGCAATGGTACATTTATAATTAACATTTCAAGCTACTAGAATTGAGTTTATTCTATTAATACCTGATCGGCTTCGATGGTGTCAGTTTGGCCTTGAGGAAAATTTTGTTTGGATGTTCTACGTGCTTGATGGTTACTAGAATTATAAATGGATGTAATGGATATTCTTGGATGTCTGCATGAATTACTCGGGTATTTAATTACATTTCTACTTGATTTAGAATATTTAAGGGTTTTTTACACCCCTTAAACATGTTTATATGAAAGCGCGTTTCAGGAGTAACCGAACTAAACCCAATGAAACAAATATTTCATCCAGAAATCTTAGGGTAGTTTTCACTCCTTGAACGTCATTCAATATAAAGTAATGTTTAGGATTTAAATACAATTCTCCAGTATGTAGCAAACATTATTGAAATATATATAAAGGGATCCATTAAGGGATAAGTTACGCCTATCATTAAGGATTGCTGATTTATGAGCATGTTGTTCCAAAAGTCGTGAGGTAGATAACGATGCACAAAAGTTACTCAGCGAACTGAAATTCTACCTCGACCACTGTCCTAATTACAGGCTAGCACTCGGGGCTTAGAAATTTCGTTTCGTTGTGCGAGCATCTCCGCTAGGGAAAGACGAAAATTCGAGATGAAGTAAATGCTATGTTTTCCTTCTCTAGAAAGTTAGAAAAGCGACAACGATAACGATAACGACAGCGACAACGGCAAAACTTAATTTGCAACTTCGTTGCTTTTTCCAGTGGCAACAATGTTGCATAAGGGATACTTTCGATTTGCAACTTATTGCTTTAAGATATTTCCGATTTGCAATGTTGTTGCATCGGGTACATTTCAATTTGCAACTTTATCGAATAAGGAGCACTCTTGAAATGCAATATTGTTGCGTAGGGGATGTTTTCGATTTGCAACATTGTCGCACAAGGTACAATTTTCAACATTGTTGCACACTGGACACTTTTGATCTGCAACTTTATTGTTTTATGGATATTTTGTTTTGCAACATTGCTGTATGTGTACATTTCAACGTGCAATTTTATTGAATAAGGAACACTCTTGAAGTGCAATAATGTAGTGTAAGGTGTAGTCTTGGCTTGCAACATTGCTGTGTATGGAGTATTTTCGATTTTCAACATTGTTGCGTAAGGTATACTTCTGAAGTGGAACATTGTTGCACAAGATACACTTTGATTTGCAACTTTATTGCACAAGATCCTTTTTCTATTTGCAACATTGTTGCGTAAGGCACAGTCTTGAATTGCAACATTGTTGCATGATGGACTCTTTCGATTTACAACTTTATTCTTTTTTGCAGACGGCGTTAGGAAGTGTTAGGTCGTGTTAGGAGGTATTAGGAAGTGTTAGGATGTGTTCGATGGTATTAGGAAGTGCTAGGATGTATGAGAAGGTATTAGATGTTCCGACGTGTTATTTACTCGCTCTGTTGAACACCGTCACGTTCTGACGGTCGTCATCATGGTCTAATGACCACGATCACGGCTTGATGGTCACGGTCAACTTGATAATTTTTGTATAACGCACCTTATTAAAAGCTTAATAACAATAAATATGTGAATAACATAGTATTAAATATTTCACACCATACAAGTAGAAACTTGAGAAGTAGAAACAAATCTTACATGTGTATGAGGTCATTATGTTTCGCCGTATCGATTCATCAGTATAATAAATCTTTAGGACAAGGTACATCGTTGATGGCCTGGATAGCTCTGGGATCGAATACCGGTTCACCGGATCAATCGATCGACTTTTTGTCTGTCGCTAGTACGTATGTTTACGGTTTGCGAAGAATCGTAACTGGTGAAAAAAAAAATTGAAAGAACATTAAGCCGCACGAAGGTGCATCGGTACAATAATGTCAATGCAAACGTGCATGAACGAGCATCCACATGTGCTTCTCCGCATGTGAGCGATCGATATCCATTCACATAGCGTTCGGTCGTTTGGGATTTCACTCTACAGGGTGCAACGATGCAAATTTGCATCGACTCAGTTTTACAAGAGCATCTGGTATGGACTTACCGAGCTGTGCGACAACTAACCGCCGCCAATTGGAATAGTTGAGCGAGGATGTACGGTAGATAGTAAAGAAAGACGTTGAAGTACATATATACTTGTTTGTCAATGTTTGATAGTGTTCTGTTAAAATGTTTATTATCAAACGAAAAAGTATTCCTTGTCTAATTGGCGTCGAGAAGGTCCGATAAATTGAGTAACGAAAATAATTATAACTGTACACTGAATTTAACCTTAACAAAAAAAAATGCAAAATTAAAAAACTATAATGAATTTTGGCAGAAGACGAAACTTAACTTATACTTCTATTTTAAATGGATTTAGAAAAATTAATAAATATTTGTTTTTGGGAGAAAGCGTAGAGAAAAACCGATACACGCGCTAGAGCGAACGAATTCGAATGGCCGTTGCCGATCCCTCGTGGCGATCACGATGTCGACCGGCTGGCAAGATGGCGTCGCGCATGCGCGTTCTGAGACTCAGCGAGGCGTCACGTTTCGAGCAGATCCGTTGGCGGCGCTTTTTTCGCTTGCGAGCACAATTATCGAACAGATAGTATTTCATAATTTCTTATAGAACCAGAGATTTTTAATTAAGAATAAGAAATTAAAATTTCTTCGCAATATTAAAATAAACTGTACACTTTCCAAATATCTGCTTAAATCTCACGTTTCGTGACGCTTGTTGAGGTTTATACTCAACGTAAATATACTTAAGTATCAACAAATAACGCGTTTCGCGATTCAAACACCGAGATATCAACTTTTCTCGTGTCTCGAATCTAAATTGTAAAATGTTAGAAGATATATCGCACCCATCTCTTTCCTCGTTCGTGGGCGCCTTGTTTATTAATCACGCGTGTCTGGAACTTTTACATGATTTCGTGAGCGACACAAGGAGCGCTGATTGCGGCAAGTAAAGATGCATATCTAGAAGGCAGTGTGTAAACTCTTGGTTCGAGTGAAAAGATTGTGCGTGTACATAAAGGGGGTTGTGATCTGAGGCGTGTAAGTTACTATCTGACACCATAAGTGGGGAACAATTGGAGCAATTAAGTAGCGGGAGCTCCGATCTCGATTGTGGTTGCTTGCGCCAGCAACCTGGAAATTTTATCGAAATTTATCATACGCGAGTTTCTACTCTGAGCAAGAACTTGACAGTTTACTTATCTGAATGTGATAAGTGAATTGCAAATTTTATTTAATGTGTGCTAAACGCAACCGAATAATATCATTATGATATATTCGTATACTTTTAATGTATGTTATGTTCAACTATAGTATTATACTTATTATAATGTTTTCTATATTATTATTTTATTATATTATTGTATCATAGTATTGTTGTATTATTGTATTATTTTATTATTGTATTATTGTATTATTGTATTATTATTTTTTTTTTTTTTGGGCGGGTGAAAAAACCTTCATAGGCATCGGGGCCCGGTGGACGATGCCAGCACCCGGTAGTGTGAGATTTCTACTAAAAAAAAAACCACCCGCTTCCCACGTTAGCTCCCGCAGCATCACCCCCATGATGTTGTTGGGGGTGACGTCTCCTACGAGGGCGCAGAGATCTACCATATCTCTGACGAAGCGGTCACACACGAAGAACGTATAGAGCGCGTCGTCCCTTGCTGGGTCGCAATACCGGTATCCCGGGGATCCGGCCTTGCCCATCCTCGACAGGTACGCACGGAAGTATCCGTGGCCTGTGAGGAACTGGGTGAGGTAAAAATTCACCTCACCATGGGTCCTGGATATCCAGGTGGCCAGATCCCCTATCAGCCGAGCCGTCCACCGACCCGGCTGGGCAGCCTCCCAGCGTTGCTGCCATGCGCGCAGCGTGGCTGCGCGCTCGTGGGACACGGCTTCGGCCCGCCCAGTCTCCGAGGAGCGTTGGAAGATGTTCTTCCGCTTGAATGCAAGCAGGTCGATGGGTATTACCCCGGCGACCGCCTGCACTGCAAACTCGGAGACGGTCCTGTAGCTGCACGCCACCCGAAGCGCCAGCTGGCGCTGTACGGCAGACATGCAGCTTCTGTACTTACGGAGCCGAAGGGCATCTGCCCATATTTCGGCTCCGTACTGCAGGACGCTCTGGGTTGCCGAGAGCAAGAGTTTCCTCTTACTCGGCTTCGGGCCGCCCACGTTTGCCATTAGTCGGCTAAGTGCTGCCGCCAACGACGCCGCCCTGACCGAGACCCTCCGGATATGTTCCGCGGAGCTGAGCTTGTTGTCCAAGACAACACACAGATACTTCGCGGACCTCCGGGTCTGGATGGTCTCGGTCCCAAAAGTCATCGGGACAATGGTGGGGATACGTCGGCGTGTCAGCATGACGATTTCCGTTTTCGGAATCGCCAGCTGCAGCCCGTGGTCCTCTATCCATCGCCCCACTCGGCGCATGACCTGGTTCAGTTTGAGCTGAGCCAGCTCGGCGGTCCGTGACGTGATGACCACGGCAACGTCGTCAGCATAGCTGACGAGGAACGAATCCTCTGGCATACCCATGCGGAAGAGGCTGTCGTACATGACGTTCCACAGGTCGGGCCCCATGACCGATCCCTGCGCAGCACTCGCAGTGATCGGTCGTTCACGGAGCCCGTCCGACGTCTTGTACAACAGCTTTCGGTCCCGGAGATAATCCGCCATCACTGGCAGTAGATACTCCGGGAGCCGAAACGTTGTTTCCAACGCCTCCAACATGTCTGTCCACCGTGCCGTGTTGAACGCGTTCCGTACGTCCAGCGTCACCAGCAGGACGACGGGTCTCGCGGCGTGGCAAGCCGTGTCGGCGACGCGTGCAGCGTCTACTACGCGCAGATCGCGTTCACGGTGGACCTTTTTTCCGGAAGCCGTACTGGTGGTCCGAAAGACCTCCAGCGGCCAAAATCGCCTCGTGCAACCGGGGTTTCACCAGTCTCTCCATCAGCAGCCCGCTTGTGTTTAGCAAACACAGCGGAGGATACGATGACGGAGATCCTGGTTCCCCTTTCCCTTGCTGATCAACGCGAGCTGAGCGACCTTCCACTGCGCCGGGAAAATACCCGTGTACAAGCACGCGTTGTACATGCGCAGCAGAAGGTCGGGACACCTCTTCACAACCACGCGCAGGGCCTCGCAGGGACGGAATGCCGTCCGGCCCGGGGGCCTTGCGGGGCTTCATAGCTTTGGCCGTAACGGCGAGTTTCGCCGCCGTGAACATTGGGACGTCCGCCCCTGCCACCGGATCGAGATCGTGTCTCTTCACCGGATGTGCAGGGAACAGAGCGTCCACATGCTCCGCATCGTGGTTGCGTCCAGTTCCGGGCTCGCGGACAACCCACCGAGTCTTCGGGTGACGAGTTTGTACCCGTCGCCGAACGGATCTCGGTTAAGGTCGTCACAGAGATCGCGCCAACACCGCGCTTTACTCTGCTTGATCGCACGAGTTAAGGCTTGCTTGGTCGCCTTGTAGTCCTCTGACAGCACGGCGGCCTCCGGTCGACTTCGAGCTCGTTGAGCTCGTCGCCGGAGCCTCAGGGCTTCCCTTCTGAGGGGGGCGATCTGGTCGGTCCACCGGTACGCCTGCTGCCGGCCGGAGAATGGCCTCCTCCTTGGCATTGACTCATCGCATGCCCGTCGGATGAGGCTAAGGGTGCCGCGCACGATGGTTTCGGCACCCGCTCTATCGGACGGGTCACGCGGGATCTGCGGCACGGTCTCCACGCCCGCCTGGAGAGTGGCGTAGAGCCTATCCTCATCCAGGCGAGAGGTGACATATCCTCTCGGGTGTCTAATCCCCGGAGGCCGCGCTTGCCGCTCACCGATCAACTGGAAGGTGACGTAGCTATGATCGCTACCGGTGAAATCACCAATCACCCTCCAGTTCGCCGCTCTCTGGACCAAATCCTCAGACACCAGGGTGATATCTGGTATCGAGTCTCCGAATCCAGGGCGTCGGTACGTCGGCGTTGATCCCACGTTCAACACGACGAGTCTCAGTCTGGAGGCCATCTCGACCACCAATCTCCCCCTCGTGTCGGGGCGAGGCATCCTCCACTCGCAGGCTCGGGCGTTGAAGTCACCAGCCACGACAAGCCCACGGGACTTATCGCGTAGGGTGTCCTCCAGCACGTCGAGCTTTCTCCGAAATTCGGAGATGCTATCATTCGGGGACAGATAACAGCTGACGTACGTGAGGACACCGCTGGTGACCCAGACGTGTTCCGCAGCAGCCCCATGAGAGTCTATACGGACTCTCCGTGGATCCGTGATCCACACTGCCGCAGTGCCGAGATCATCCCTGAACCAGGTGGAGCAGTCCCGATCGCAGTACTGCTCGCTTGCGATGACGACCGCAGCCTGCTTCTCCATAGCAAGCTGCGTTAGCAAGTCATCGGCAAGTCGACACCGGTTCAGGTTTCCCTGGAGGATCCTTACCGTGGCCGCGAAGAGGGCTTACCCTTCTTTGTGGCAAGGTTCTCCCGGAAGATCCGGCATTTCCCCGAGCCCGCGACGTGGTCTGTCGCCGCGTCCTTTTTCCCCACGCACAAATGGCAGTGGGGGACATCGCACGCCGCCTCCTTGTTGCCATCCTTGACGCACTTCCGGCAAGCGTTGCTCCGGTCCAGGCCTTTACACTCTCTACGAGTGTGTCCGTAGCCCAGGCACCGGAAGCAACGCTGAACCTCCGTCCAGCGCCGGATGCGGCAATTCACCCAGCCGATCTTGAGTTTGGCGGCGGCCAGGAGCTTAACGGCAGCTCCTTCGCCAAGCTCCACCACGGCCTTCCGCAGCTCTCGGGGGTTCGTCGTGAAAACGGAGACGCGGACTTCCTCCGGCGACTCCCCTGTCACCCGCGCGACCTCGTCCACGACCTCCCCTGAGGTCGTGAAGCAATCAAGATAGAGGATTTCGACCGTCGCGCGGGGTTTCAGGCTCCGTACTGCCGCGGTGTCTCCCACCGCCGTCTGGAGCGCGGACTGGAACCTGGCGCTGTCCCCACAGCGCTCAAGCTCCAGAAGGACGGCCCCCTCCCGCGTCCTCCTTATTTGGCGGACCTCCGTGTCCACTTCCTCCGGCCGGACCTGGCGACGTATCGCGCCCATAATGGACGCATACGTCGCGCCCTCGGCCGGCTTTAGAGCAGCGCCTTCTCCTCCTCTTCCTCTTTCGCCTTTCATCGACGGCACGCTGCTCCTTTGAAGGAGCAGAGTTCCTCAGTGCCATCGACGTTGGCGCAGGTTTGGCAGATAACTGCCCCTTCGCGCTCCCTCGTGGCCTTGGAACTGGAGGAGAGGAAACAGAAGGTCTATTATCTGCCCTCTTCCTTCTCCCCACAACCGTGGACCATTTTTCTTGGTCGACGGCCGGCTTCTTCTTCACCCTGGCAGCCTCTTCCTCTGGACTGGAAACCACGGCCCTGTCTGGTTTCCGATCAGACCGTGTTTGATGCGCGGGTTTGTTCCCGGATGGCGGCGCAGTGAGCGTGCCGAGGGCCCGCAGCATGTGGAGGACACGCTGTCTCTCCACTAGCCCATGGCCCAGGGCGTCCACCGCCTCCGCCAGCTTCTGCATACCGTCCTTGATGTCCATGCTGACATTCCTCTGTTTGACGATGCCTGTCGCATGACATCAAGGACGGTTTTCATCGCCGCTATTTGTGAGCTCTCCGCTCGCTCGAGGGTCGCCAAAGTTCTGAACGCCCGGTCTCCGATACCGTGGCCGTTGGCATCGGCGCGTTCAGAACTGGCCACATTTTCTGGCCCACAAAAGCCAGGATTCCGCAGCGGAGGTATCTGGCCTGGGACACTTTCACGGCATCTCCCCCGCTGAGTTGGGGAGATACTGCGGCCACTTCCTGACGGACAAGGCTCCGGACCAGGCTCTGAGGCGGCACGAATGGATTGTCATCCGTGCCGCGTCGCTTTCGGCGGCCACCATCCGACGATGTCGACGTCTGTCTCGTCCTCCGGACGGATCCGGAGACGTTTGTCCCTTCACTTGTAGCATTTAATGTTACGCAGGCCAAGTGGTCAACCTGCGTAGCACTGCGGTCGTCAGATAACGACGTTCCGGGGCCCGCTTGCTCACCCCTGACGGACGCCGGTACTGGGGATCCGACCCCCTGCACCGTAGATTTCTCCTCCCTGTATGAAATCTCCATGATTGGTTTTTGATTCGGGGTTTCCTCCCCTAGTGTTTGGTCCGCGGGAGCTATTTTATTTCACTCCTACCCCCCACGCACTCCGAAGAGTACGTGGCGAGCGTTCCCCTATCCGCCACCTGGGGACGCGCCGCGTCGGGGTATCACCTCCTCGCCTGACCTTGTCGCCCAGGCCAGGTGCGCGTTATTATTGTATTATTGTATTATTCTATTATTTTATTATTATATTATACTATATATTTGTATACTTTCAATGTATGTTGGGTTCAACTGTAGTATTATATTTATTATGGTATTTGTTTATATTTGTAGTTTTCATAATATTATATTCAGCTCAAATATATATCATGTATATTTTATATGATTTTTCTATATTATTGCACGTCGTTAATGCAAATAATCTGCATTCTTGTGATAAGGTATAAAATAAGAACAACTGGATGTAATATTTTTTAAATTGTTTTTGTTATAAGTTAGAGTAATATTTCGTTAATTGGTCGTCAGAGGTAGAAATGGATCTATTGATTAGGAAGGTGTACTTACACATTTTTGTAACAATAAAATATAAACAGAATGTTTGTGTACTTTAATTAAAAATATTATTTACCTCCAAAATTTCCCTATAATTACTAATCTTGCCCAATCCAGATTAAACTTTTTTCAGTTGCTTTTTATTACTGGTTTTTTGCTGTTATTAATTGTTCGTATTCTTCATCAATCACTATTATTTACCAGAAAGCAGCTTAAAAAACTTCCAGCTAACAAGAAGTATGCATCAAATTAAACCTGTGTTGGGCACACTTAACACAAACTTCTATAATTCTGTACATTTTAGGAAGTTGGAAAAACCCTTTTATAGAATATTATGAAATATTCTAAATATTTTAAAAATACAATTATCGAACTGGTATTTCGAACGGGTTAAACCAACACACTCACCTAAGTCTGGAATAAATTTGTCGTTTGCTGTTGTAAATTATTAGTATCTTTCTTCATCAACCACAAATATTAATCACAAAACAGCTTGGAAGACTTTCAGCTACTGTGCGTTCACAACAAGTTGCCGAGGCAAACTCATTTTCTTTCTCACTCTGTCCCTCTCTCCTGCTACCATGCGCTACATCGTTATTGGCTACGGCCAATGACAAAGGACGACAGCGAACATATCGAGACAGAGTGAAACAGAATTACGACTTTATAGCATTGGCGTAGCCTCCTAATCAAAGTGCCAACTATTAAGGGTGTTTATATTAACATACAGTCCTTTAAATACTTAAAGGCAACGAAAATCCGAGAATGATTAAAAAAAGAAGACTGAAGCCAACAGCATCACTATGTTGCGGCAATAGATACAACTTATAAATTGTATCTTTTTCTAGTTTATACTAAATATATCCAGGGGGTTTATCCAAGGGTCGGTACCTAAGCCAAGGGGCCTCACCCAACCCCACACGAAGGTGACGAGTTTGTAAAACGACAATCGGCGCCTAATAACTGATTATTAGTACCAGTACCACTGGTAGGGGTTCTTATTCTAACGAACCCACACAGGCCGACCGGGAAAGAAAATGGAAAGACAAGCCCTCTCCATTATTACACTTCATCGAGGCAAGTACTCGGAAACCTCGTAAAACTCTAGTCTCCAGCAATTGTAAGGAGTTTTGATCTAGGGTCCTCTTATTCTGGGGAGGTCTAGCACCATCGACCACCCCAGGGAACGGACCTCCTGATACTAAATATAATGGGAAGCCACGCCAATGCTGTGAAATCAGTCATCTCACTCTGTCCCGATATACTCGCCGTCGTCTCTTGTCACCCCCTGCAGCCAGCAGGGCTGTCAGGACACAGCGCATGGTGTCAGGAAAGGTGGAACAGAGTGGGAACCGTGTCCTTGGCTCGCCAACTTGTTGTGAACGCAGAGTATAGACGCTTGCTGATCGGTTGGCGCACGATCTCCAAACCAGAGGAGTACTGGGGACAGGGAATCGTTCGGTCCTCCAGAGAAAGGGACGTTCGGTCCGCCTAAACTTCCCCCTTTTTTCGAACAGTCACACTGCATAGGCGTATTCTGATACCTGAATAGTGACCTGGCTCCGTCGTTCGTGCGGGTGTCCGGTGCTCGAGGGTTAACCTTACGCCAATAATTACTATTGCCCTATCACTCTATCTTGTTCACGGTCTTCGTCTCGCGGTAGCGTTTGCCTAGGTCAATACCGAAAATGCGTATTTTGACCTGGCCAATACCGAAGATGCGTGCGGGTAGGGGTGTCAATCTTACGCGCACCAACTATACATCAGGTAACAATACCAAGAAGTACGCATGAAAAAACCTTATACCCTAAAATTTCAGAAGCCATATATCCCGAACACATCGCTTAAAATCATCCAATCGACGTGGCAGCTTCCTCTTCTGCCAAAATACACTGACGGACAAAATTAAAGGGACACTTTTTTAAAACGTCATATCTATGGGAGTTTTTAACCGATTTTGGAGAAACTTCGCGAGGAGTAGTTTTAAAGTGTCTTCTAAATGTGCGCAAAGTTGCATTGGCGAGGGTTGACAGGAAGGGGTTAAGTCACCCTCGTAAAGAGGGGGCACGTCGAAAAACGCCACTTCTGAAGAGGCCAGGGGTGACGGAAGGGGTTGAAAAAATAAAAAAAACCTTTGGGGCGATCCTCCTCGATGCCCTCAACAAAATGCACCCCTCAAAATTTTTCTCGGGCAAACCCACCCCTCACAACACCCCATCCCCTCCAAAATCCACAATTTTTGGACTTCAGTCCTGAATTTGGGCTCAATGCATTCTCTGGAATCTCCTGATCCAGGAAATTCCAACGCCCACGCCGTGCGCCCCATAGACGCCGTTTGGGGGGAGGGGGGGTGGAACAGCTTGTAAATTTTCAACCCCCTTCGTAAAAAAACACTTCCACACCTCGAAGGGCGGTGAAATTCAGCATGTTTATTCTCGGTACATTAAGGATCAATGTCATTTAAAGCTCGTTTCGAAAACTGCCCTTGGAGCTGAACAGGCTGGCCCAGAGTTAGGGGTGGTCCACCCACAGGTGTAGGGGTTGGAACGATGTTTCGTTGCGTGAAACACATGTGATACGGTCCAAGGCATTGGAGTGACACAGTTTTGATGTCTTTTCTCCGCGTGGATAGCATTAAAATACGAAAATGACGTTTTTTTTGGAAAACCCACCCGCGAGTTTAGGCCTGTGTACCAGGTGAATGAGTAACCCCACGTCAACCACGCCGTTCGTGGAAATGGACGCGCGAATGCTTTATTAACAGGTCCCCAAAAATTCAGATATTTTGAATCACGCTTTCATTGTCAAATCGGAGTAGATTTGAAAGAGTATTAAGTGAGCCGGACGGAACCGGCATGCAGAAGTGGAGCGAGGGCCTGCAGCCGTACGTGGTCAGCCCACGTTTTTGAATCCGGTCTGGTCTGACCACGTACGGCAATGTTTTTTGATCCAGCTGCTCGAGTCGCAAGAACGTCTGCCATTTTAAAATATGTTCATTCCTGAGAAAGCTTCTCCACCCTTCCACCAAACGCGAAGGATGCGTTCTCAGGGCTAATACCGGAGACTACATCGAGAAGCATCTTTCGGTTCGAGTAAGTGCGATATTTCCTCGACGATAGGGTACGCAGCGAATCGGGTCTCCTGTAAAAAGGTAGTAAGGCGGTCGTAAATCTATAAACGTACATGGAACAATACATCCGGCCGGCACATAAATTTCTCTCCTCCTTTTTCCACGACCGCCACCTCTCCCCCTCCGGTGCACCGCGAGCGACGTATCGCACATACCATTCGTAGATGAAACTACATTTTCATCACTTTCGGGATCAATAGTGCATCGCGGTGGATGCATCCGCATCGCGAGCCTTCTTGTGTCTCTTATTGTGGCTGAAGAATAGCTGCAATCCCGAAACATCCGTAGATTCTCTGACCTCTTTCAAGAGAGCCTCCTTCGCGCACCTCCACCTCCCCACCTCGCAGTCGCTGTTCCAGTATTTCTGTTCTCCGCGGAGCACCTTTTACTTAGCCCGGGCCAAGCGTGTATTTCCGTGTGCACACGCCGTTCGAGTGCCATCCGCCGTGGAACTTTCCACCTCCGCGCGTCTTCGCGTTTTCTAGTAATTCTATGGAACGGTAAATTGCTTTTCCGACCCCTCGAAACGCGGAGGGAGTCAAGGTGGTTGGAGGATAAGGAGGAAGTACAGGGAGGAGGACGCTTTGGGAGACTTTCGCCGCGACATTATCCTCCATCCGGTCGCGGGAACCCTCCGTTGTCGATTCTACGATGTATGTAATGAGTGTTCTTACCTTGTTTCCAGACGTAATAGAATTACCACCACCCCGGAACGGAACTGTCGCGGTGTTCAGTTACGAACGACGACGGGGACAGTCTTTATGGCGTCAAATCAGGCGAGAAGTCTGAAAAATGAAAAAATAAATCCATTATTTGTAACGGAGATTTTGTTGTATTGCAATATCAGTTACAGTCTTTAGAGTTTTTACAAGTACACATAACGCATGGAAGAAAGTTTTATTTATAGAAATTTGAATAATGAGAAAATGTGAAAATGAAGAGAGATCCACTATTTGTAACGCATAATTTATTGTGTTACAATAATAGAGAAAAAGAGAGGTCAGATTTAGTTCTTTAAGTTGTCCGGCGGGTGGACTCTCGCGAACGGGGAGTCGACTCAAGGTCGATTCAGACTATAGGACACGGACCGTCACGTTCGGGCAACGACACGTACCGGCACCGACACGACAAAACATTAAAACACACGTTTTAATGGAACTATCCACACTTAACAGACACCGACCTGAATGTCCTGTCATCGAGAATAGTGTGAATAGTTCCATTAAAACGTGTGTTTTAATGTTTTGTCGTGTCGGTGCTGGTACATGTCGTTGCCGGAACGTGACGGTCCGTGTCGTATAGTCTGAATCGTCCTTCAGTCGATCGCCAGAGTTGCGAATGCTAGACGGGCGCGGAACTTAGCCTATGTGTAAATTGATGATTGTATAATGTTGCTGAAGATGATGCAACGGTGATGATAGTGATATAATAATAATGGAAATGGTAGATTTATAATTGTGGTACAATTTCGACGATATTGTTGTGATATTGTCAGTGATGACGATGATGATGATTATACAATCATCAATTTTATCATGTTAATAAAGATGATGCAATGATGCAATGATTGCAATGTTGATAAAGATGATGATTGGGATATAATAATAGTGGCAATGGTAGGTTTATAATTGTAATGGTACAATTTCAACGATATTGTTGTGATATTGTTAATGATGATGATGGTATGATGACAATGAAAGTGATGAAGTTGATGATTGTATGTGTATATGTACAATTGCAACGATATTGTTGTGACATTGTCAATGATGTATATGGACCAATTTTATTGATTTTGGTTTTATTCGAAAGCTTACATGCGATTTACATAAGAAAAATGCATTCAAATTTAGAAAATATTGCAGGCGTGATCGAGATACTAATGAAAGAAGTTTCAGGTTAGGTTGGAATCACAGTTTTACGAGTGAAAGATACGCTGTGCCGCCACGTTATATACGGAGTAGCTTTATAATTTTTCATGTACTTGGCGTCGAGACGCTACCGCGTCTCTAGATAAGCCTGCGCTGTTTGGGGGGAAAGTTTCTCGTGGTAAAGGCTGGATGTTTGTATCGGTACGCGAGGCGTTTGTATTGTACAGAGGGTGTATGAAGGGAGGATGATATGAAACAGATATGACGTGAGTCTGTGGAAAAAATAGAGTCGAAAAGGTGGAGAGAGATTTTTTCGTACGGAGCATCATTTTCGAGTAAATCGATGTTTAAGAGGGGAAGCCTAGGATGGTCCGAAACAGGACCATATTTATGAAAAAATGTTCAGGAAAATGTTCTATCGATGAGTTTTGGGGTAGAACGTTTCTTTGTGCATGTATCGCAATTTTTGTATTTGAAAATATCTTAAGTTAACAGTGTTAGTATAATAATAGTAGCATATGGTAGATTTATAATTGTGGTGGTATAATTACGACGATATTCTTGTGATATTGTCAATGATGCTGATGATATGATGACGATGAATACGATGCAATTTTTGTATTCGAAAATATCTTAAATTAACGACTATGTAGCTTTTTACAGGAATATTCCATGGTGACAACTCTACCTCAGAGATGGGTTTTTCGAAATTCACAACACGAGCATTTTTTAGTAACATTTTATATCTTTTAAACGCTTGCGAGAGTATTTTTTATTTTTTAAAACCTAGTTAACTTTTTATACATGCAAAATGGACGTTCTGCAGGTGTAGAGGGTGTTCGAATCGATGCCATTTTGAGTGAAATTATTTTTTCAAGAATATCTCTCGATAGCATTTAGATAATTTAATATGTTATTACTAAATGGTTAATTTTCAAAAACAACAAGGCTTAGAAGAGTAACTATAGCGGCTGATTGAATGTTGGTGGCGTCTGTGCGAACCTTTGTAATAGTATGCTATTTTTAGTTCTATATATATATATGTGAGAAAGGCATATTTTGAATATAAGATTTTATACATTACTTTTTGAATAAAAATTGGGATTTCACCCTATAAAATGAAATTATATTGAATGTTGGACGAGTCAAAGGTAATCTCTGTCACTGTTCTCAGGAATAAATGTTAATATTACAGAAGTATACCGTGTTCTTATAAAAGGGGCGTGGCGTATGATCATTTTCTCGCGTGCGAACTATACATACGTTTAGCAGATTATACTATAGGGCCTGAATTTCTGATTGGACTTTGTACATTACACAATAAATAATATACAATAAAATGTAAGTCTGTTTGGACTTAATACCTTAAATAATAAATGATAGAAAATATAATAAAATTCACTTTGCTCCATAATATTCTCTCTTTATATTCTCTTAATAATTAAGATTCTATTTATAACCTTTCTACAAATTGAAAAGTGCTACGATTCACTAAAGTGTTTCAACGTTCGCTGGAACGTTATTTAACATCAACTAACGAAACACTTTGAGCACGGCGAATTCAAATCGTTCCGATCGCGGATGTAATTTAACTTCTCTGGAATTAAAGTTCCGAGATTAAAATGTAATCTACACCAGACCCTCTCAGATTGCCGAAGTAATACTGTACCGAGAAGTTATAAAGACTTGCAAATAGTTTGCCGAAAGTTTGTGGAATTATCATCGAATAAGAAAACGACACTTTGAGACAAACGAAGTTGAACGAAATGGAGTAAATATTAAGAATAATTAATGCGCGAATAAATCTACGTAAATTTGGTAAAAAATGAATTTAATTGCTATTGGCTTATTTCGCGAAAAATGTACTCGTTTCTGGAACTGTAACGAGTGGTGCCATGTTCCTGAACAGTAGACGTGAAGATAAAACTGAAAATAGAACCTGGCCAAAGCGAACGAGGTTTCTGTATACTCGTATATGTTTTTGAATACGTCGGCTTCCAGTTTCTGGCTTTAGATTTTCAGTAATTATTCATTCACCTTGTAGAAGGGTACTAAAGCCACCACTTTTGACTTAATTATAAATCTGAACGTGTTTATTCCTGGCATGACTTCTGGAACCATTTCAAACCACGCTCGAATCTTAATTTCGTCGGATTCGAATTAGACGACTTGCCATCCAAGCCATACAAGCTAGAAAAAACGATGATAAATGTAATAATAATGTTTTCCTTTCTCCGTTCGAGTTATCTTCAATAAAATTTCATCCGAGAACAATACCCAATATTGAATTTACGAATCGGAGCAAATAAAAGTTACTCTCCTTTATTTAATTTCCGGTCAATGTTTGCAGGAACCTTTCAGTTACTTAGAACTCGCGACTCTCATCTTCTGCAACACTTACGTCAAGGAAAAAACCTTTAGGAGAAGTGTTGTTTAATTGGAAGACTTTTGTGAGGCACATAACGACTGTGCTACTTGATGCCTTTTAGATCCTTTTTAATTTGCACGAGAGGTGCCCCTCGAAAGAGACGAAACATTCTTACTTTCGTTAACGATCCCAGTACCTGAAGAGTAAATCAACACTTTGTCAAGCTATCAGCTCAGAGTTACACGATAAAGTTACATGAAGTTCCTGTTTCGACTGAAAGTCGAAAACATTAGTAAAGAATTTAATATCGAATGCGAATCGGTCGAATCGGTCGCGAATTTTTATACATCGTGAGTTTGAAAAAGTAATGAAGAAGTATTTTGTTATTTATAATATTTCAAATCTAATATATTCAAGGTATAATTATTTTCTCTTTCTAAATTATCATAACGTGTATTAATTTTTTTCTATTAAAATATAGAAAAATGGATGGTTTGGATTGTTGTTTATTGCTTTTTAAATTCATGGCAAAAGTCTTGCTATCAATGAAGATAGACACGAACTGAAAATTTCATTACACTTCCTTACCATCCCATGCAGCCCATTATTCGAGATCAGACAACTATAAAACTTTTCTTCGAGAGGTTTTATTGCAGCTCCAATAATACCTAGATTCTAGACACTATCAGAAGAACAAAACTTTGGAAGAAACTTTGCCCTCGGAGCTCACGTTACCAATAGAGAGGGGTACATGTCTCGTAATTTTGCTTCTTCTCTAAGTATTTCAAGTTTTATAGTAATCGACTTATTCCCCTATCCAAGTGCATGATCATCAAATAAATGTTCTCCAATGGTGAAACTTTTCTCAAGGAAATCTATGCATAGTTAATATTTTAGTAAGAGATTTTAAAACGTGTGATTCAAACCCAGACCTAACTCAGACCTAACCTTGAACTATTTACTGAATTATTTATTTATTGAATTATTTACTGAATTATTCTCTAAATAAATTAAATAAAAATTGTTGGACATGTTTGGAAGGCAGTCCTTTAACACGAATTCTATCGTGTTATTTAAGGGAGGACAAGCATATTTCAAGACAAAGTACAGTCTAATTTGGGGCAATATATTATCTCAAAATTCAGTGTGTTCGCCGACCGAACCACCGTGACAAACTTTTAAAAGCACGAATATTATCACATAAAATACACTTTGTAAAATATAATTCAGCAAATATCACACTGGATAAGGAAGCCTTGGAACTAAAAATTTCAATAAAAACAAACGGAAGTACAACAAACATTTTCTCGATCTCCAACCACCCCCATATACCTGACACTGGAATAAACACCAGTATACTCAGCCTTCTATAAGTGTTTTTTCCCTGGAACATCCCTCGAATCCAATGAACCGT
>NW_026534838.1:952765-968286 GCF_026225885.1 Hylaeus anthracinus
GTTTTTTCCCTGGAACATCCCTCGAATCCAATGAACCGTTTCGTATATCCGTAATTCAGCCGGATTTTCGCGGCGCCGTGCACACATGCATACACCCACGCCACCGTTACATTGGCCGTATATAAAGTTTCATTGTGCTGTCTTCTCCGCGCCTATCTCTCTTATTTTTCTGTAATTCGATACGTCGGGGAAAATTGCTATCGTAGTTGCGGTAATGCTTTCGATCCACCTCCCCTCCCCTCCCCTCCTTGCCACACATAAATATTTCCATTGTGCGATGTCGATTTCTTGCCCGATTATTCGAGCAGATCAACGCCTGGTAAATCGATTTTTATGTGGTGTGGGCGTGCCTCGCCGCGACTCGCTGGCCCTGAAAGGAAAGGATTATACCGGATCGAGCGTAAATAACGACGTACATTTACTGGAAAAGGGAATATACCCCCGATCTCCTACTGTACAGGGTGTCCGCGAACGTTTCGGTCTCCTGGATACTTTTGTTGCGGGTATTGGACGTCTATGTGGAAATAAGGAATCACGTGAACGATTCGAGAATATGTACAAGGGATGTGAATTATTCTTTGCTCTTTGTCTGTGGTATTGTGTAGGATTTCTTTGGGAATGGAGAAGAGTTTTTGGAATTTTAAGGTCGTTTTATTGTGGTTCCGTCTGCTGGGTATTAGATTGTTTTCAGGAAAACTTTGTGGAGCAATTCTTGTATGAAAGTTTCATTCCTTCGTGAGATACTAAATAACTCTTCTATAAACGAAACATAGTGGATTTACCACCGCCTCACAGTGTATAATACAAGTCAATATTTTTAGAAACCTTAAAAAAGATTCCCATAGATTTGAAGTATTGAGTGATACGAGTGAAAGGTGTACAAAATTAGAGAGCCCATAACTTCTGAGTTTGACACGAAAAATATTTTGAAAATACTACAATTGTATCATCAATATATATAATTTCATTTATATTTTGTCGGTAAAACAGAATGCACTGCCAATAAAACAAAACGTCCTATTTTATTGACAAAATATTCTGTTTTACCTACAGCGTATCTACATCTCGCACCCTCAATCAGCTCTACTTCCGAAAGTTCGTGAACTCCCACGTTTCCGAGTTAGAGAAACGTTGGGTAAGGTTGGGGCTAGCGGTCTGCAGATTCTCGAACAAAATTAAAACTTCTCCGGGACGGATCATCTTCCGGTAACTACCAACAAGTCATATTTCTGTCGAAACGTGCGTCCCCTCGTTTGTCATACTCTTCGACCGGTTTCTCGGAAGCAATTCAAGAAGCGCAAATAACTTGTGGAGGGTGGGGGGAGGGGACGGTAGAGGGGAGTAGAGGTGGTAGAGTACCACCGACGGAGTTTACGCGCCAAACTTCTCCCTCCGAATCAGCTGCGAGTGCATTTTTCAAACAACTTGTTGACACTTATGCAACGTGGCGGTACAAGCACACGGGATGCACACAACTTTTATGCTTTATCGTGCCACACGGCAAAAGTTTCCGAAATAGCAGAACGGCCGATTCACGTGCAGACAATGAAGACGCCAACATATGGCAGCCCCCCCCCCCCCTCAAACCATCTGCAACCAGAATTTCATTCGATTGTACGCCCACGGAAATAAGTTTTGATATTATTTCGGAGTTGCTGAATCCATTCGACGCCTGCTACGTTCCGCGAAGATATTCGAGGAAGTTGTCGGGAGAAATTTGTACGAGAAAGCCTCGGGATGTAATGTTTGCGTTAGGCTGTACCTGTGTGAAATCACTGGGTCGAAATGGAAAGGATGAGATTTTGGGACATGGAACGTTGGTCCGTTGAATGCTTCGTATTTGTGAAGTATTTAAATTGTTGAAGTACTTTGATTACAGAAATATCTGAGTAGGTGTCGTTTGAAGTGTCGCAGCTCACAATGAGCTGCGACACTTACAGAACAAGGTATGTGAACTGTGATTTTTTCTTGAAGTTAGGTTGATTTAAAGTTCGTTTACAGTGAATCCTTTTAAAGTGGAATAGAGTATGTGAACTGCGATTTCCTCTTGGAACAAGACTGGTTTAAAGTTTATTTATAGTAAATCCTTTTATTGCGGAAGTTATTTGAAAAATGGAATGTTGGTTCGTTGAACGCTTCGTATTTATGAAGTATTTAAGTTTTTTAAATACTTTGATTACAGGAAAATCTGAGTAGGTGTCGCTTGGCTCGGAGTGAGCTACGATACTTACAGAACAGGGTATGTGAACTGCATTTTCTCTTGCAGCAAACCTGCATTACAGTTTGTTTACAATGAATCCTTTCAAAGTGGAAATTATTTAATTTCTAACTATGACAGTTAGAGAACACGGTGGGTGAAATTTAATAAGTTTATCCTAAATCTCTTGTCCTCTTTACGAGATCATCGAGAAAGTCAATTTTCATTATGGATCTTCTGTTCGTTAACTTCTTAAGAATTTGACAAACTTCCTTCCTTAACACAAACAATAAAAATGAAAATACATATCTTTTACCACACTTTGGTAGTTATTGTTCTCAATTAAATCTGTCTTAAATCAATATTACGACTGGTAACCATATGCTACCATTTGGCTTTTTGTATTTCTGCTGTTTGCAAGAATTTTTTAGTCGCAATTCCTAACGCCATAGCGGGAATGCTGCAAGTGATGGTCAACTGACAGACTGATTGACTTGCGCCTGTAGCGACTGGCGTTTATATTAATTGGCTATTCGCGAAAGATTGTTTCCAGATTTTCCGCGCGTCAAACGTCATCTAGGGGAACTTCAATGATTTTTTAAGCTTTGCCAGTGGATTTTCCACGGCGAGAATTTTCCTATACATTATTTTGAAAATTATTAAAAACTAGCCTAGTACTAGTCATTGTAAATTATAACTAAATAAATTGTTTGCAAGCGTAAATTTCATTACTTCCACTGCTCCAGAACACACCTTTAGTTAAAATCGTCCAATAGACCTCGCAGCTCTTTGCCCAAATGGTTGCTGCACTACTAATAATATTTACGAAAGAACATCAAACTAACCAAATACCGTAAATACTTTCTCTCCCAGTTATATAAATATAAATATTGGCGATTCCATGTTAAAGGAACGATTCCAACGTTCGAGGGATGCAAACATTATTTGGCATTGCTGGAAAAGCGAAGTAGAAGAATCATAGAAATTAAATATGTCCTCTAATATTTATCATTAACGTAATCGGTAAATGTTTTACAAATATTTGTTTGGTGATGTTATTCATCCAAGTCATAATTTTAAGACATACTATCACCAGATTTATGTTTGTATGATATTACATCTATAAATAATAATAGCATCTAATAATAATATTTAGAACACAGGAAATGATCTATGAAACCAATTTCACGCAGTCAACGTGTTAACAGTATATATCAACAAGCCAAAGGTGTTAGGAACACTGTGTGTAGATTCTTCGTCTAGCCACTAAATATCCTCGTGTTTAAGATAGGCGTTTCCACGCAGGTAGTCTTACTAACGAGTCTGTTATAGTAGGATTAAGCTTAGTTGTCCGCTCAGGGCCATTTCGGTGACTGTAAATTACGTCAGACACGAGTCTCCTCTTATGACGTCCCAGGTTGCTTCTCTTGTTAAGAGATATTGTGCTTGTAGATTTGTGAGAAGAAACGTGATGTTGAATAACGTTGTAGTACAAACTGTAACATGGATTTGCTTTTTAAATAATTAATTTAATTAATCAGAGGAAAATAAATAGTTTCAGAAATGATATAATTTCTTCTGATTTAAATAAATGATTACTCACAAATGGACTTTATTCTAATAATTCTAAGAACAATTCCAAGTTTCATTGCACTTCTTTGTCACTAATTCAATCATTTCTCTTCTGTTTCAGGTAAGCCACGAATCCATAGCTAACTCCTGAATAAATTGACCAGCGCAGGTATTTGTCATTATTATATATTCTTAAGTATCCCATGAAATCTTTCTATGGCATTGATTCCTCGTATAAAAAGAAATCAAAAAATCCTTTACCATTTTCCAATCTGAAGCTTCGTTGCAAAGATACAAGCAATCAATGTTAAATGGTGTGATCCACGTTGCGCGCCATTTAATTTCAGTCAGCTGACCGCGCATGCGCCATGCCTATCAAAGACCCCACGTGACCATGCGCTCACACGCGCGCAAACTTCAACTGATTATATCTCGGCAGCTGAGTATCGTATTGCAAAACGGAAAAAGACTTTTGGATTCATATTTACATGAAGAATTAATCTCAATAGAATTCCCACAATAATGATAACATTTACTCGATATCTAAGAAAGTATCTTTGCATCTTTCCGAGAAGCATACTTTCCCAATTAAAAAACGTTCGAAACGATGAAACTCCCAGATGTTGGATTATTTTTATATCGAGCATCGTCGAACCTAAACGGAATCCAATGTTCCTGAGATTGGAGGAGCAAAAGAACGCATTTATCGAGTTATCCCGGAAAAACGAGTACGTACCCCTTTTTTTCTCCCTCTGTCAAATCGGCAATTACTTTCTCACGATCGAACATGCGATGGAAATGACGAGGAGCAGACGAGGAGCGTTTCGTTCAGTGCAGCCGCCGCGGGCACAAAAACCCACCGCTGCTTGTGTTTTATCATGTGTTGTTGGCAGCGGGCCACCCGCACGCACGACCTCACATCGCTATTTGTTGGTTTCCGTCTCGTTAGGTGGAAAATCTATTTCTTTTCGTCGGTATTGTGCGAACTCCCGTTTGTACAGGGTCTGAAACGCTCACCGCATCCATATCCCGCGATTCTACGAAAACAGAAAGGGAAAAATTGAATCGAGACAGCTCAGAAGAGCGGCGGGGCGGCGGTGGCGGGCGGGGTGGGGGGTGGGGGTGAAAGAGAGATTGCGCACGAGAAGCGATATGCAGGACGATGCACCCGGGGTTTTTGCACCACGATTATTCGTATAGACATTTTTTTGGAAACGTAACACGAGCAATTTGGATTTACACGCCGCTGTATCTCCGCTTTGATTGTTTGCTAGGATTCTTTTATTCCCTCTTGTCGGCGATAGTTCGTGCTCCGTGTAGCACGTAATGGGGAATGATGAGCATGAGGGAGGAAGAAGCTTTCACCGCTTGCTTTCACAATTTTGGGGAGATTTTTTTTCCTGGAACAAGGTTGGGTTATTGGATATGACTCGATATATCCACTGTGTTGGGAGAAGAGCAATAATTTCAGTAAAATACTTGTAATAATGCTTTATCTCAAATATTTAAATGAAATTCTGCATGCCTATATTCAATGAATAATAAAACGGTAAAATTTACTGTGGAGATAGGGAGAATTTTGTGGATGTCCAAGTAGTCAACAGAAATTTTGTAATAAACCAAAGGTGCCATAAGTCAACATGCTCCGGTAGATATCTTAACTGTTTCTCATATTACTCAAATTACAAAATATAGGGTCTTTCGTTTGTTTAGGTGGCTGGCGTGGCAGCTGTGTTACCATTTCTCCGCTAGTGGCGCTAGTAGTAGGGAAAATAATAACGTTTTTTGTAAAAGATGCAGGTATTCTTATATTCTACGGTCTAAACACCCGGTACATATATATTTTTATATTTTTTTGTCAATATATTGAACTAAACTCGGTAATTATTTCTGATGTGCAGCTGGAATACGGTTTTATGAATCTAACTTGAACTTACTGAACAATGTGTATATAATCAGGAGTATAGTATCAAAAAATATTCACATATGTATATAATTAAAAATACATTTACCACCTATGGACAATAAACACATTTTCTTAGAGAAAATATTTTTGCTCTAATGACTGACTAAATAAATATTTAACAAAAATGAGTGTCCCCCTTTTTCTGTCACTTTTTTCATTAAACGCGACTACAAGAACTGTTATAATTCCTTTGTTGGTACTAAAAGCAAATTTATTCTGCAATAATTTTCCCCATTCTGTCGTAATGAATTCCTTCATTTATTCTCTTCAGAAAACACAAGAGAAATGAAAGTAAGATTAAAAAAGAAGTGTATCTACCATAGTGTATATTTTCACAAAGAAAATACAACGAATACGAAGACTTTTCTGAAAGGGGAAATTCTCGTTTAATTAAACGAAAGTGCACGTAATAGTTTGTTATTAAAAAAGAAATTTCTAAGTTCCCCTTTAAAAAATCCTTAAGGGCTGAAATAACAATATGAACCAAATATTAAGTGTCGTTTGTGTCTTTTTTTTATTAAGACAAATTGTGAACAAAGTTAAAAGAAACTTTACACAAATTGTTCTTTGTAAAAAAAAAATATCCAATTTTCTTCTGAAACCCTTTGCCTTCCGGCCATTAAGGGTGAGTGTTTAAATTATAAAATTTTGATATCGTTTTCCATAACATTGGGGTGGCCAATTTAAATCAAAACAGGCTCATACGATTCATATTTAATCGAAGAATAATCAAGTGAAGTTTTGTTAAACTTCTGCATATATGCAATTCTGCATCTCTTTGATCTTCTACTCGAGACACAATTATAAATGATTTTCATATCATTCTGTTATATTTAGATTCATTAATTTTCAAGTTAAGATTCACGCTTTAATGTTTTAATATAATATTAGAGGTACTAGAAAGTAATATTATTACCTTTACATTAAATTCAAACAAATAAATTTATAATAAATTTTTATTTTTGATCAATTTGGACAGTCCACATGGATTGCTTTGATCATGAGTATTTGGCACTCACAGGGTTAGCATAACATCTACACACTGAATAATTTTCAATTAGGTTGGTTCAGAGGTTAGATCTTCAAAAAATTAAGTATTCTTAACGACAAAGAATCCTATGAAATCATTTCTTTGCGTTGATTCCTCGTATAAAAAGAAATCGAAAAGTCCTTTACCATTTTCCAATCTGAAGCTTCGTTGCAAAGATACAAGCAATCAATGTTAAATGGTGTGATCCACGGTGCGCGCCATTTAATTTCAGTCAGCTGACCGCGCATGCGCCATGCCTATCAAAGACCCCACGTGACCATGCGCTCACACGCGCGCAAACTTCAACTGATTATATCTCGGCAGCTGAGCATCGTATTGCAAAACGGAAAAAGACTTTTCGATTCATATTACGTTCTTATATTCAAATCTCCATTTACGTGAAGAATTAATCTCAATAGAATTCCCACACTAATGATAACATCTATCAATTGCTTTTTATTAAATTACTTTACTTTTGTAATTAATTATTCAAAAAATTAACTGATTTGATATCGCTAGTATCGCTGAAAAAATCAGTCAGCCTGTTTAAACACAATATAGCATTCATGAACATTACAAAAAGTGTTGGAACGAGGAACAAGTGTTGGAACGAGCGCGTACCTGCTCGATTGGCGTAGGAAGTAAACGAATTCGATTTCAATCGAGGGATTATCGACCAACAGTTCACAATATTTCTCCCGTTAGAATGACATTGTCGTCGACTGGCTGGCGCAGAGCACCAGCCGCGGTCCGACTGCGACGAATAATCTTTTTATCGTGTTATTTTTGGCAGTTTAATTCGTTCGTCATACGCCACGCTCACGGCCCGCTCTCTCGCAATCAGCAGTCACTGGATTTAATGACGTTATCGAGGAACCGTGATTGAAGCAATATTTGCTTTGCACTTATTAGCAATTAGCCGATATCGTGCTTCCTCGGGCGGACATCAAACTGGTTTCTCGATTAACTTTTCACTTGATTAAAACATCACCGTAGGCTCTTTGTTGTTTTATTAATTCGGCGAGATTATTCGCCAG
Source organism: Hylaeus anthracinus (assembly GCF_026225885.1). Taxonomy (NCBI): domain Eukaryota; kingdom Metazoa; phylum Arthropoda; class Insecta; order Hymenoptera; family Colletidae; genus Hylaeus; species Hylaeus anthracinus. The sequence continues at coordinate 960,568 of NW_026534838.1, forward strand.
CACCGATGCAGTCTTCTAGCGGTTACACGATTATACGCCATTTAATAATTTAATAATTTGCAGACAATGCGAAATGCCGCTTCCAGGCCTCGAAATCGGCCAATAATTAGCGCGAGATTGCGAATAGATTTTTGGAATTCACTCAGGCCTCGTTTATGCGTCATCCTTGATATTGGACTTAATCTACGCTGCGGAGCATAACTATTGGATACAGGAAGAAGGTCGTGAGATTTCTTGGTTGGCAAAGGATTACAATTTTGATAATACAACGTGATGTTAAATTTATTGGTTTAAAAAGAAAATTTACTAAGTTTTCTTAACTTATTGCTAAAAGGAATAAAGATTTTAGGGAAATGTATTGGCACCTTTTTCAAGAAAATGGAACGTTCCTCCACATTTATAGATGCAAAGTTTTCACTATGGTTACATCGATTGATTCATCAAATTTGCTAATAAAAATGTCGAACTTGTGCATATTTTAGATTCTTTGTATGAAATGGAATCGACAAGTCCTTTACCATTTTTCAATTTGAAGCTTCGTTACTTAAACTTTAGTAACTAAAGTTTAATGGCGTGACTCTCGGAGCGCGCTATTTTGTCTCACCAGTCAGCTGATTGCGCGTTGCGGTTGTGAGAATCTGTATATCTATTAAGAGTCTGTGTAAAAGTTATAAAATTTTGATATCGTTTTTTATAAAATTGGAGTGGTCAATTTAAATCCAAATAGGCTCATATGATTCATATTTAATAAAAGAACAATCAAGTAAAATTTTGTTAAAATCTGTCATTAAATAAATTTACGAAATGTGCCTAATGTGACAGTAGAACAAAGAAGAATCGAAAAATATGTAACTGGGAATAAACATTTTTGAGATGACAGTAGTTGATTAACTTTGTTAATGCAGGAGGTTTATTTTTTGCCTCTGGACAAGTCCGTCGTAAATTTTGTTGAATATGCATTGGCCATGATTATTATCGATTTTCGATAATAACTTTGCTTAAAAATAAATATTAAAGACATCAAATATTTGTTCACCTGTTTAATCTCAGAATAGGGGAGATGGAAAAAACGACAGACTTTACAAAGAAAAAATAGAGTCTATTGTAAATTAACTCCATCGTGTCAGGGATAAAAAATTATACTAAAATTTAATTTTCAGTTATTTTCCAGATTAGTGGACTCCTTCGACAATTTTTACTCTTTATTCACCGGTAGTCTAATCGTCATTTTCCCTTGGCTAAAAATACTTTGTTATCTATTATCGAAATAGAATTGTATCCTTTTTTTTAATATGAATTATGAAATATTATATAATTATTATTTTGTACACGAATCCAAATAATTCGATTCAATTTATCAATATAAATAAATTGATTCATAATTTCAGATCTCAATATTATTTCAATGTGAATATTTCGTGAATATTAATCTAAACGATTCTAACAAAATATTATACTTTAAAATATTATAATGAAATATTGTATAAATATTATTCTATACACGAACCCAAAGAATTCGATTGAATTTATCAATATAAATAAATTAATTCGTAATTTTCTATCTCGATATAATTTCAATCTGAATATCACGTAAATATTAATCTAAACGATTCTAACGGATAAAAATATTATACACTACTAATGTTACGAAAACAAAAAACATTAAATTCAATTACATATCCAAACCAGTCGATAAAATGTTAATGACTTTAAAACGTCTTGAAGACTCACTAGTCTTAATTGTTAAATTTACAAACCTGAGATACAGTGCACTTTTTATACTTTTCCTCGCAATGAATAAATTTGTCTAGTTCCTTACAACTTGTTAACTCACAAGCTAGTTGCACCATTCGACCCATTCTCAGAAAGCTTGCCACGAATCGTTGATCGACGATCGACAGTCAAACTGTAGTTTCTAAGAGCGCGGGGGCGCCAAACAACTGAAAATAACGCGGTCATTCGGGACAAAGTTCCCCTAATTGCTTTTGTCAGGTTCGTTCCTTTATCTTCCGGTTCTTTCACCCTAAGTATTTCAGTACGCGCGAAACTGCCTCGAACTTCGTCCGTTTCCCCTTTCTCTTACACGTACATTAACGACCTTTTGTTACGCGGCCTAAAAACCTTCTTTCACACCTTTGATTCCTTCCATCGATTGGTCGACGCTGGACTTTCATGGAACGCCATTTGTTATTTATACTTGGACCACTGGACATGAATAATGGTTGTTAGAGAAATAAAGTAAATTTAAGGGGTTAGTCGCAGTCAGGAAGAGGAAAATGACATTTCTTTGTGATTTTTTTTTAGTTATTAAATAATAATTTGCATAAGTAACAATTAAGTATATTATAAAGCATCTTTTAAACAACTACAAAACATTTTTTGTTTTAAGAAACGTTTAATTTATATCGTCATAACAGCCGATGACGTAGACAATGATTTAAATACATAGGTTTGCGGTGAGCAAGATTTTTCTACACTTACCTTTCAGGTTTACCTGAAAACAAAAACAAAGGTATATTTCGAAAATAGATTAGTCTAGCGGGTCCCTGAACGAAGGATTTTGGAAAAAATTAATTCAAAACAAAATGCCGTACATCTGAAGTTGATTTTCAATTTTTTCACTAAAATTAAGCGATTCAATACAGGATAAAAATAAAGTATACAAGAAAATAAAAAATCCCTCGATCAGGGACCCGTTAGTCTAATATATTTTCTAAATCTACCTTTAGTTTTGTTTTCAGGTGCACCAGTTTGAAGAAATCTTACTTACCGCAAACCAAGTGGCCACCCACGCCATCGCCTGTTATGACGAAATGAATTAACCTTTTTTTCAAACAAAAATTCTTTTACAGTTCTTTGAGACATACTTTGTAATATATTTACATTTCATTAATAAAAATTATTATTTAATACCTTAAAAAAAAAACACACAAGAAACTGTCCGTTTCCATTTTCCTGACTGCGACAAACCCCTTAAAGTTTCGCGTCCCTATTCTCCAGAGGGCGTTTATGGGAAAGGGACCCGATGCGTTTTCTTTTTTTAGTTCCGAAATTTCCAGCACAGATTCAGCATGACACGCAGTGGAAGCGTGTTCATCTTAGTTTTATTTTATATTGCTAAGAAAGTTCTTTGTTCCTTTTGTGATATCATTTATTTTCACTCATGTTATCGATACATTCTATATTGTATGATTTAATAAATAAACATTAATAATGTGTTAAGGAGACCAGAAAGTAATGTCGTTACTTTTACATTAACCGTTTGATTGCTACGCGGCGCAAAAGCGCTGCGTTCATTTGTCTCGAAAATCGCGAGTTAGTGTGTCTTTGACATCAAGTCAAAGTATGTCCCGCAGTTTTCGTGCGTTCTTGTAAGAATTGCTTAGCAGTCAAACGGTTAATTCAACTAAATTCAAATAAGTAAATATATAATTAGTGTTTATTTTCAATCGAGTAGGTAAGCGTCCTCGTGTTAACAACCTTTTGCGACCTAGTGTGCAAAGTTTCCACCTAACCTAGAGTTAACCTACTTTAAACAGTCTAAACACCCTAAAATCTTGCTCTATGAACATTAAAATCCATCTAACCTAGACCTAACCTACTTTAAACAGTCTAAACACCCTAAAATCTTGTTCTATGAACATTAAAATCCACCTAACTCAAACATAACCTAATTTAAGTAGTCTAAACACACTAAAATCTTGTTCCATGTGTGACGTGGGACACAGATTCCTGCGTCACAGCTTAAATAATTTTTAAATATTATTATTATATATATTTTACTTGCCTATCGGCAAGGTCAGGTCTTTGTCACAGCAGTCCCGTACGGGCCCTGGCTCGTATGTGAATTTCTATGTCCTTTATTTTATTTAAGATTTGGGATTTCAAATGGATGCGAGCGGTTAATTCAACTATAAGAATGTTTTACTGTTAACATGCCACTGTAATATTTATTCAATTAATATTTTCGTGGTATTGATTTTGATAATACAATGAGTTGTGTGATTTGGATCAAATGTACGTTTGGTCGACAAGATTTAATACACACACTTTCCTTCCTTATAAACTCATACAGAAGATACACATATGAAATCGTCAAAAATTCAGTTACGCATTTAATAAAGAAAAACAATGAAAAAAACTATATATATTTGTTCCCAGAATATCAGATAGGGTTACCCCGGAAATGAAATATATCATTTATTAATATTCCAGAAACCAGAAATTGTAGTTTCATATAATAAAGAATACAATAAAATTGTCGGAATAATATTTTAGAAAATATCAATAGAAATACCACCCGAGAACATCAATCAGGGATTCCCCGGAAATGAAATATCATTTATTGATATTCCGAGTGGTCACAACAAAATACATTTATAAATATTGCGTTAAAGGAAGACAACTCACCACTAAATTTCTTTACAATATAAATCGAGAGAAACGCTGGTCTCGATTATGTGCGTTGTTCGAATCGCCCTGTGGTTGAAGGAAAGCACACACACGTGAAAGAATTATAATTTACGTAATCAAAAGCGAAATTACTATTTACAAAAAGGAAAAAGAAAATCTAAATCTAAAATGCTTTAAATAAATTAAAATAAAATTATTTTAACAAGGAATAAGAGTCCTTGCCTATCACTCACTTTTCACAAAATGAATTTACTTTAATACGGCAACTCTGCTCTAAACTATTCGCTCGGACTACTATCACGCTCGCGCGACTGTACGATGAGAAGTGAAAAGGCTCGTGCCTTGCTCGACCACGTAAACACGGTGGAACGTTCTAGAAGCTTTGGAGACAAAGGATCTTAGAACCACATGATCGTCGCCAGTTTATAGAAAAAGTCTTCGAGATTTCGCGACTCGGTACACGCAAGAATTTGGTGTTTACGAGTTGTACCGCGTCTCGCGCCTCGCGCCCACCAAACCGCTCGATTCGTCCTAGCGACAACGTGCGCGCGGACGAACCACGCTGCTATTCGAGTTACGGCTTCAGTATTCGGAGCGTACATGAAGAAGAAATAGCAAAATAAAGGTTTAACCTAAATGCGCGATATTTACATGTCCTTCTTCCAATGATATTTGTAACCGTGATATTTGAACGCGATGGTAATATTCGGTGTGCTTATCTTTCCAACAATTATACATGTATACGCCACTGTTACATTACATGATTTAACGCCTTTCATTCGTAACAAGCAACGCATTTAACATATTTACAATACTAAACCTATTAAAATATTAACAAATTGAACATATTTATAAAACTTTATACAAGGTGCGGCGCTGCCAGCAGGGTGAAAATGGCGTGACGACGTTGATTTCAAGGAAGGAATGTGTAACTTTATTAAAAAATGAATTTAATGAACTACCGTCAAAGGCTAGGTTTGTGTTCGATTAGAACGAATTCGGGATGGTAAACCATCTCGAACACATTCCTGCCGACGAAATCAAGGAAAATAAAAATTAAAATATCGGCACGTAACACATGAATTTTAAAATTCTATATGGCCATGGTTGAAAACAAATAAAATGGAAATTGGGGATACCTGAGACGATTCTGAACAACAATTTCCTTTGTAAAGATGTTGGGTGGCGCTTCGTTTTTAAATTATTAACGAAAAACCACCGACCAATCACGGCGCTCGAACGCGCGAGAGGCTGGCTCGAGCCAGCACGCTCGGGTCAGCTCACGGCTGGCACGGGCTACTCGGGCGCTGTGATTAGTCGGCGGTTTTTCGTGAATAATTAAAAAACTAAGCACCATCGGACAGTTTTGCAAAGGTAATTGTTGTTCAGAATCGTCTCAGCTACCTCCCCTTTGCGGGTCTTAGACTAATTCTGAGACACCCTGTATGAATGATAAACCAATATCAACACTCGCAGAAACGACATTACTTTCTGGTCCCCCTAATTTCTAAGAGTGGTAAAGATAGCAGATGCGTGCTTTTATCTATTCGTGAACTTTATACGTGAACATTTAATACTAGCTTGTGTATTTTTATTGCTTGTCACTTTTGATAGGTGTCGTTTGCAACAAAATTAGAGGATTATTGTATCGACGACTGGAAAATGAGTATTACGAATTTTACGAGGCTTGAGGTCTCAACTTTCGAATCCTGCGGAATTCCTGTGGAACAATTTGCTGGATTATGATTTTTCAAGCTCAAGAAAATTATTGTTATTCCCATAAAAGGTTGTTAGTCCACGTTTTCAGCTTTGAAAAATTGTACACAGTTTGCTACAATGAAATCGCTGAATAGAGTTTGAAAACTGAAGTTTCGAGCTTCAACGTTCTTTTTTACGTAATAGTATAGGTTTATTTAAGGAATTCGTAGAAACTTCGTATTTCGTTAAAAAGTAATTCCTTAATTCAGTTTTTTGTCTACATCAAAGCAAAAATATTGTATGTATAGATAATTCCAAGTCACTAACAAATCACAACAATCAAATAAAGATATACTCCACTACAGCAATAGATGTAACATTAAATTATTATTGAAGGCCTGTTATAATAAATCAGTTGCTCTGTGCAGTTTTACTTTAAGGAGGTGTAACGCAAAAGGTAGCCGCGACACTCTCCGCGCGCTGCTTTGGTCTGTCTCCTTTCCCAAGCCATAGTTCCGCCGTCCGCTAGGCCCGAACCGTGCGCTGCGGCGCTTTCTCACAAGTGAAGATAGTAGCACCGCGCATAAAGGCCGAGATGCGACGCACAGTGTTCCGGATGGCAAAAACCTGGCCAAAATTAGAAAGAGTTTTCGGATCTTCGTGAAACTTGGTATTTTATGGTTATTTGGGCCGCAAATTACGAATCTGGTATCAAAAATACAAAATTCAAAATGGCGGATCCAATATGGACGACACGTATATTACAAAATTGTTAGATTTTCATGAAACGTGGTATTTAAAAGTTATTTGGGCCGCAAATTACGAATCTGGTATGAGAATTGCAAAATTCAAAATGGCAGATTCAATATGGTCGATATGCATATTAAAAATATTAAATTATTATGAATTTTGTATAAAATAGGAATTCTAGGTTTATAGGGCAACATAGTTAGAATACATTGACAGAAATAACAATAATAAATTAATGTTAAATTGAAATTAAGGATAATAAGGTTTGTTTTAATGCCGCGTAAGTAGTCTTCCTTTCCTTGTAAGCATGGCGCAAAGCGATGCGACGCCAGTACTGCTTTTTCATGAAAAGCTGGCCAAGATTCATAAATTTTAGAATAAAGAATGCTGTTTTTAGTCTTTAGTTTCGTTTAAATAAATGGAAAAGTAGATCTTTCAAAAGTAGGCTACATGAATTTAGACGCTTGTAACCGAAACTTTGACAAATCATAATCTTGTATCCATTATTAAGTAAAAACGTATTAATGTTTTACATACTTCTTTTTTCATTTTATATTAAGTTTTATACTAATATATTAACCTTTACAGATATATCAACAAGTTATGCTAGTTGGACAGATTGTAAATGCTCCTACTTGGCACTTTAAATTTAAATAACTTAAAATGGCGCAAAGGGTATAGCCGGGTTTGGGAGTCAAAAGTGCCCTTAGACCGATTTCGATTCGCGATGATGTATTCGATAGGTTATCAAAAAAGACTAATCTGTGCCAAGTTTCAAGTTCCTATCTCGACGGGTGGGGGAGTAAACAAGAAAAACAAAAATCACGATTTTGACCAATTTCTCTCGTCCTGCTGCAT
>NW_026534838.1:973286-993389 GCF_026225885.1 Hylaeus anthracinus
ATGCAGCAGGACGAGAGAAATTGGTCAAAATCGTGATTTTTGTTTTTTCTTGTTTACTCCCCCACCCGTCGAGATAGGAACTTGAAACTTGGCACAGATTAGTCTTTTTTGATAACCTATCGAATACATCATCGCGAATCGAAATCGGTCTAAGGGCACTTTTGACTCCCAAACCCGGCTATATCCGTTGCGCAAGTTTTCTCAATTGGATATCGTACCTGACATGTTACTTTATATCAAGAAACTTGGCAGAACGTGTCACTCGGTGACTATCATCTTTATTTTCCTCCCGATTCATCGAAAAAAAACCAAAATTTATACCATATTGAGAAGGGAATTACAATAGTGAATCCAAAGATATTTTACTTTGTTCTTGTGGGAAGTTTATATTTATATCATTTACTTTTATGATAAAATGATTTACATATGAATCTGTTGAGGATAAACTTTCTATGACACAATAAACATGCACCACTTTTCACGATATCAAGGAGCATGAAATTTCGTCAACTTTTTATTTTTTTAAATTTCAAACGGCATGTAACCACTGTGCCACTGTGCGACGCTCGCCAGGCAGAACGCCGTTCTCCTTAGTTAAATCTGGTTAGTTTTAAGGCATGCATGTACGAGTGTCTGTCCTCTATCAAATAATTATTTATCGTTTATTCAATATATAGAAGAGGGACTATATAGAGGGACGGTTCTACTCGGCACACATATTTTAACCCACACAACCGCTTTCGCTGCGGGTGTCACCGTTATAAAGTCTACAATCACGGTCGACTATTGTTGTTGTTGTCCATTGCGTCTACCAGCGAGCGGATCACCCTGTATTAAGTTCTTGAAATATTTTTTTAAATAGAGAAGAATTTATGTAATGTCTTTTTTACTTTGAGAGTATTTTAAATATGTTTCAAAGTATATTTGTTAATTTTTTGAATTCATTTCACTCAGAAATCTTTGAGAAATCTTTCTTCTTCGATCCATAAGAATGATAACTCAAAAAACTGATGACTCAAAGATTTCTGTATTAGATGAATCGAAAAAATTGCCAAATGTACAAGTTGTAAAAAAATGTTTGGTCTTGGCAAGCATAGGCGTATTCTACATCTTCGGATCGATGAAGATTTGTAAACAAAAGTTGCCGCAAAATTGTCCTTGACCTTTAATTTCAAGGTCAAATTTTTTTTCATTGCATTGTATTCTACGCATCATGAGGATAAAAAGTGTCAAAGGAACTATGGGTTCAAATTTGACTGTTTCGCCAAAAATTGATGCGGAAGTTTTGTCGGCTGTAAAATGAATTTTATTTATAAAAGTTGACGATTTCAAATTGAAATGCTAGTTGTCGACATAAACACAGTCTTGACAGGAATGTAAACACACCGCTACAGCGTTAAAGGCCACATAAACACAGTTAGAGTGACCCCCACTATCGTGATTTTGATTGCTTTGCTTAGATTTATATCACATTTATATCACGTTTAGTCTAGCTTCTGATTACAGTGGTTATTCATGTGCGATATAGTGTCATGATGCAAAAATGTATAAATATTCGACAAATGCTTCGTGCAATAGATGAAGCATTTGGAAATTATGCTAGAGCGCGTGAAATATATACAGTGTGGCTTTTGAGTATTGGAAGGCGTGCAAGAAGTTCCTGATCGACGGGAATTCCAAGATTAGATCAACGTTTTGGAGATGGGGAATTAGTTTTGAATTTTATTAATAATTATAGGGAAGCTGGTCGACCGCGTATGGATTGGCGTGCGGAAGAACAAGATATGATGGATAAGATATTCTTGCACTTACAAGATCATACCCAGTAATGAGTCTGCGTCATATTGCTCGTCGTGTCGGAATCTCACATATGACAGTGCGTCGTATAATTCGTGAAGAAGGTCTTCGACTATTTAGAATTCAAAGTGTTCAAGCACTCCAAAATAATGACTACGATGTTCGAAAACGTTTTTGTCAATTGATGCTTTAAAAGTTGCACCGAAATCCAAATTTTTAAAAAACTCCAAAAAACAGACAAAATGTTAGAATATGGAATTATCGAAACCCTCATGCCATGATACAACATTTCAATCAAGGAAGCTTTTCAGTCAATGTGTGGGCAGGTATTTTAGGAAACAGAATTATTCGTCCTTATTATCTTCCAAATCGCTTAACAAGTGAGAATTACCTTAGGTTTTTACGTTCACGATTGTTGACCGATCTGCGTCTAATCGTACCGCGTGAGAGGCGTCGTTCTATTTATTTTATGCACGATGGACCACCACCACACTTTAGTCGGCCAGTTCGAGACTTTTTAAATCAAATGTTTGGATCCAAATGGATTGGTCGAAGACCTGCACCAATTATATGGCCTCCACGATCGCCCGATCTAAATCCATTAGATTTTTTCTTATGGGGAACGGTGAAAGAACAGATATATAGATCGGGGCACGAAATAAGAACTGTGCTAGAATTAAAAAATCGAATAGAGAATGCCTTCGAACATCTAAGAAGAATACCAAATTTATATCAGCGTATTACGAACAACATTCAAAACAGATTAGAGACGTGTTTACAAAACAATGGTGGCCATATTGAAGCTGGCATTCAAGCTCGGCTATTAAGGAATATTCATCAGAATGGATCGGTTCTTTGGCTGAGAAGAAGAAGTAGAAGATGAACATTTTTCAAGCATAGAAGGTAATATTGATTATGATCAGTTATGTTAGATTTCCGATGCTTGCTTCATTAGTAATAACTCTACTATTATTTTTTATCCTAACGGTTAAGTTTGGAACTATAGTTCCTTTGACACTTTTTATCCTCGTGATGCGTAAAATACAATGCAATGAAAACAAATTTTGACCTTGAAATTAAAGGTCAAGGACAATTTTGCGGCAACTTTTGTTTACAAATCTTCATCGATCCGAAGATATAGAATACGCCTATGCTTGCCAAGATCAAACATTTTCTTATACCCTGTACTTTAACATGTTGACTTCCAGATAAATATTCTTGAAAGTTTCTGCTAAAATTAAATGTTATTTAAACTATTCGCGACTGCATAATCAAATCGTTGTATTTATTTTTGTAATTTCATAAAAATTCATGAACTTCCTTTGATGCTTGACTTCCAGAATTAAGTTTTTTTGTTCTTCAGTGAAAAGCACTGTTACCCATATGTGTGTTGACGATCAACGTGTTAAAACATATCTAAAATATTCTCAAATGATAACTCAAAAACTCGAGCAAAAACTTGCTACAGAGAACAGCTGATGTCTCAAAGATTTTTGTATTAAATGAATTGAAAAAATTGCCAAAGGTACTTCAAAACATATCTAAAATATTCTCAAAGTTAAGAAGAAGTTAAGCAAATTTTCTCTGTAAAAAATTACGAAGAACACTTAATATTTGGGCTCTCAATGTAGTTTCCTTCCTTAAAGTTAGCTACTAGATGGTGGGAAGTCTTTCCTTGTGAAACATGATTTCTGTCGCTCTCAGTCATGCTTGAATGTGATCAATTTCGTTTGATATCATTCACGTGGTTCTACAACGTCGGAATGGAAGTCACCGTCAGCGAACAAATTGGTCTTCTTATGCTTTATGAGCTCGCACTCGGTAGTAACTTATTGAAAGCGATTCGAAAGATTAATATGGCATTCGGAGAGTCTACTAGCACCGAATAGACCATTCAGCTCGCGAGATTTGGATCGGATGATTTTAACCTGCGAGGGAAGTATATTGCAGAGTGTTCGAGAAGTCGGCACAATGAAGTTCTGAAAGTGTGAAAGCTGACCTAGCTAACCTGGTTGACTCTAGACAGATTGAGAAACTTTATATCTGTCACATGAGCGTCATAACTATAATACGGATTTTTATGCATTTATTGGGAATTTGAATTTGCAAGAATCTACAAAATGCACACAGGATGATATAAAAAAGTATTGAGGGTAAAGTTTATATTATAATATTTGCAGAGTAAAATAAATTCCTATTTAAGTTCAATTTTAGGAGGTACGTTTCCACAATAATTTCTACTAGTTACACTACTTCAATCACAAGATTTTATGAAAATGTGTTGGCACCCCTTCCAAGAAAATGGAACGTTCCTCCAGATTTAAAGATGCAACGTTTTCACTACGGTTACATTGATTGATTCATCAAATTTGTTAATAAAAATGTCTAACTTGTGCTTATAATATATTCTTTGTATGAAATGGAATCGAAAAGTCCTTCACCATTTTTCAATCTGAAGCTCCGTTACTTAGATACAAGCAGTTAAAGTTTAATGGAGTGATTCTCGGGGTGCGCCATTTTGTTTCGCCAGTCAGCGGTTGCGCACGCATTGCTGCGCATGCTTCGCACTCACTGAAACCTTAATTGCTTGTATCTCGGTAAAAAAACTTTGCATTGAAAAATGGAAAAGGACTTTTTGATTCATATTGACACAAGAAATCGATCGTGGCGAAATATTTTGCATTTTTACTAATACTCTGAGTGCAGAAATTAATGTACACTGTAAATGAGAGTTTTTGTATTGATGCAAACCTCCAAGGTTATTCATTAGTCACATGTAAATGTGATCACAGACTGTTTTATTGATGATTTCAGTGTTGTATATTTAATAAACTCTAAACCATTTGTTCTCAAAGCTATGTACTGTTCGCTTTAGTTTATTATTTACCACTGTGCAAAAGTTAATTAAAAAGTCAACGTGATCCTTGAGGACCTCTTCTTGTAATCGGCCATTAGAGACAACTCTTTCGATTAACACTTTATGTACCGGAAGCCTATTTTCAGGCTTTCTAATTCTAGTATTTAACTTTTCGAATTTATTTACTGTGTTGATGGTTGTCTAATTACAATGTTCAGTTTTTGGAAACAGATTTGGATTTCAATGTACCTAGTAATAGTATGAAAGAATTATTGTCAGCCTAGATTGGCATATGCTACTGTAGAAAATTCTTTTTTGAATTAAAGACTGCTTCTAAATAGCCCGGTAGATAAAGTGTTAATAGCTAAAATTAATATTTCATGGAAATTGCCCAACGAAAGCAATACTAAAAATAAAACAGAATACGAAAGAACAATATTATTATTGGGAATTGCGAGTTACTAGATAGCGTCAATCCAACGAGTGTATTATTATTATTATTTTTATTCCGGAGGCGATGGTGAAATGCAACGCGTGTCCGTGTAAAAGCATACCTAAATATTCAAGTGCTGGCTCGGCTCGCTAAAAAAAAGATCCCATCCAATGAAAAAAAAGAAATTAAAAATGAGTCGAGGCGATTGTGCATTAAAACTCAACTATTGGAAATCGATTCGTTCGCGCATGAGAATACATTATTGCACGAAAACTGAAAGGGGGATACTCTCTTGCGTTCAATTGAGCTGTACGATTGAAAATTTATATAGAGATACCTCTTTAATCACCTGCCGCTTTGAAATTTCAACGCGTCAAACTTTCTTTCACGCTTCAAATAAAAGGCCTCCTCAACATTATTGATATCTCCATTGCACAGGGATTTTTAATGTGTCTTTCCATCGGAAAGGCTTTGACACGAAACTGAACGTAGAATCCGAATAAAAATTCTACTATGGAGAGCTTTCTGTAGTTTCAATTTCGTACACATGTTTCTATTTAGTATGGTAGGTTTGTTTCTGTTTTGTATGCGGAAAAATGTTTGGAATTAAATTGTGTGTATACTAGTAGCCCTACAAATAACAATTAAATCATTTATAGCGTCAGATAATCGTGAAAGGTTCAAGTGCAGTTTACTTTTTAGTTTTTTGTTATAATTACAGTACGAATGTTTATACAAATTTATATTTTACAAATAGAAAAAGCATTGAAACATAAATAGAAGTGTCTCAATGTCCAAACGGTATAATATATATTAAATACTAAAAAAATATTTAGTATTAATAATAATTATTATCCCTTTTATTTATTTAATTATTACTTGTTTGTAGTATGAGTTCAATTTTCCTATTAAAATTTTACATTACTCTTATTGATATCCATACTTCAATACAAATATTACAAAGAGGAAAAATTGTTTATATTCTGCGAGGAATCCATGAGTGTCATAGACTACATTTCATTTTGATAATAATAAGTTTTCAATTAAAAATCTCAATATTTGTAAAAGTGTGCACACTTTTGTAAATTCCCCAATACTTTCATTTGCCAAATTGCATGAATATCCGCAGTCTAAATCATTTTCATTGAGAAGAATGTTGATATTGCAATTCTGGTACAAATCCTGGAGTAGCAAATGCAATTGGATCCGTACCAAAAGTTTATCTGCTTGGGTAGGAAAGCGTAGAGTGTATTTAATCGGTTACAGAATTCTATTGGTTTCAGCAAAGTGACCACCCTCAATTAACGAGCGCGCTCAGGTACAGAACCGCTTCTACGAATATCCTCGCTGTTCACGGAAATTCTGTATGTCCCTACAGCTGACCCTTTAGGTCGCGAACTCGCAGACCACCTGGATCCGTATCTGGATAACATGAGTGCGAAATGAATGAATTCCTGTCTAATTAGCAACCCCCATCGCAGCTGTAAACGATAGAATTTGAATTTCCATAGTATAACCCTACGAAGGCTAATATTACAACCTGATATGTACATGTTATTTATTTATTATTTGTTTTTAGCGTGAATTTAATTTTACTCTATTTGGGCTGTAATATTTAATATTGGGCTATAATAATAGTATTAAAAATAACCAATTATAGCAATCATTATGTAAATGTCTAAATTTGGTACAAACACATGTATCTTCTTTATTTATTTAATTATTACCTTTTCATAGTATGAGTTTACCTTTCCTATTAAAAGTTTTAGACCAATGCAATACTGGTTACTCTACTGAAGCTATAATATTCAATATAATTAATCATTATGTAAATGTCTAAATTTGGTACATACACATACAAATCTCCTTTATTTATTTAATTATTACCTTTTCGTAGTATGAGCTTACTTTTCCTATTAAAATTTTTGGAGCAATACAATATTGGTTACTCTATTGGAGCTATAATATTTAATATAATTAATCATTATGTAAATGTCTAAATTTGGTACATGCATATGTATCTCTTCTTTTATTTAAATATTACCTTTTCTTAGTACGAGTTTACTTTTCCTATTAACATTTTTACATCAATACAATACTGGTTACTTTACTGGAGCAGTAATATTCAATATAATTAATCATCTATTGTGATAATCATTATATTATAAATCATACAAAATTTGTGACCTAATAAGAAGATACTATAAGTAAAGAAATTCCAAAAATTTCGTGTATCCTTCTTAGCATGCCTTTTAATTTAATAATTATTTTAATAATAATTTTAACCCATTGTTTAATCCTCTATGGGCCCTGTAGCTTTCAGGCGACATGCTACTATACTGATATTTTACTAAATAATTTTAGTTTGTTCACAAGATGACGTATACATCTTAATTACATATAATGTCATTGATAACCAATCATTAATATTGTTGACGGTTGCCAGCACCACCAACCTGAATTATCAAAATAAATGATTAGAATAGAGGGTTAAATTTGTAGAATATGTAAAAATATTCTCCAAGTGTACCAATACATTCAAGGAAAAAATAATATTACAGTCCA
The DNA here is from genome assembly GCF_026225885.1 of Hylaeus anthracinus. NCBI lineage: Eukaryota > Metazoa > Arthropoda > Insecta > Hymenoptera > Colletidae > Hylaeus > Hylaeus anthracinus. Next base: position 980,939 of record NW_026534838.1, read on the forward strand.
ATAGAAGTTTTTCAATTTTTCATTCCAGAAAGTATTTAAATCTGGCAGCACTACCAACCTAAAATATCAAAATAAATGATTAGAATGGTTAAAGTTTAGCATATAAAAATATTTCCCAAGTGTACCAATATATTCAAGGAAAAAATAATATTATTATCCAATAGAAACTCTCCAATTTTTCATTCCAGATAGTGTTTATTTCTGGCAGCACTACCAACCTAAAATATTAAAATAAACCATTAGGATGGTTAAATTTGTGGAGCATATAAAAACATTTTCCAGCTATACTAATACATTCAAGGCAAAAATAACATTGTAACTCAATAGTGGTTTCCCTCCCCTTTCATCCAAAGAAGTAGAGCTAACTGAGACCCAACTTAGCCTAAGCAAATGGCGTGACTCGCTGCAGCGTATTACGTCGAGGTTTCGTAACGTGTCAAGTCTACCAATCGACTGTAATGGGCGTCTCATTCCATTCAGGCGAGTCATTAGCCCGGCGATGAATTCGCAATGAGATTCTTGTCAGTGGCGGTGACGCGGGTTTCGATGTACCTCAAAGCGGTGCAGCCCCGTAGACACGTAAGACCCTTTATACGTTCAGGCGAGCCTGAGTATGTCAGGCGTAATTGTGTTTGTGCTGTGAGCCGTAGCCCGTTCTAAACCGAATTAGCGTTAACGCGATAACGATTGTTCTCGAATCGAATCGACGACTGTGAAAACTGGAGGACGATTGTCAGCGTCACGCGGAACGTTTGCGACGCGTCCGCAATATGAGACGAGCACTTGTTGAGAATCGGTTTACTGTGCTCCATTCTCTTCTTCTCATGGCTGTCTTTTACCCCTGCCACAGCGGGAACTCCTTTTTAATACCTTTCTCCTCTGCCTTCGACACCAGCGAAGCAATTCAACGATTCCTAGGAGGTGACTATCCTCTTTCAAACGCGATTAATGTTGAGCATTCTCGAGCTACCGGACTCGTGATACGGAGACGCTGTTATCTGTTTCTCCGGATTAATGAATGTTTACGCGCGGCTACTTAGGGATGCCAGCATTGTGGGTGGTTGGGAGTGGAGGAGCTCAGAGTTAATTGGAACTTGAACACCTTGGTGTTTTTCCGGGTTTAAAGAGGGATGGAGGAGATGGAGAGTGTGAGAAGTAGAGGGTTGTCTTGGGGTTGTCGAGTCTGAGCTGGTATGGTGATGACATAGTGATCCCAATCATCAGTTTAGTAACCAGACCTAACCCATCATTAGACTATATCTAGAGAAACAATTGTTTGCTTGCTGAAATCTTAAATAAAGAAAACTAGTTTTTAAATAAAGACTTACTTGGACCTAGCACAGACCTAAACCATCATGAGACTACATATGTTTTGATGCCAGGTATACAAATATGTTACAAAAAATATGGGATTGTATTAAAAAATTTCGTGGTAACCTTCACAGGGCTTCTCAAAGGCGTCTCAAGGTCAAATAGATTGGTTCATTATGTGTGTCCCATGATATCCTAAAACATTTGTTCGAAACATTTTTCTATCTTTTTTATATTTTTTGAGATATTTAGCTGTAAACACTTAAAATAAGCACACTATATCTAAAGAAACAATTGTACGTAATACTAATTATATAATTATTCTCCACTTTCAGAATTTGCTATCCTCTAACTATCTTTAACTATTTTCAAATACACCACTGAATTCTTCATCCTCTTGTATACTCATTCTCCTAATTCCCTCTATTTTTTAATTGTTCTTACAATATCTCCGAGACTAGACATAAAAGCCACCATCACACACAATTAGTTTTCATTTAACTTTTTACGAACTAGTAGTATATCAATCGTCTATTTCGTTAAGACAACTTCGTTAGATAACGAAGATTCTTTATCTATTATTGAAATAACATTTAATGTTCCTATCATTATACGAATTATGAAATGTTATATAAATACTAATCTAAAAAAAATAAGAACCATATTATTAAATTTAATTCCACATAGAAAATTAATTAAATGTAAAATAGTGATAATAATACCCTAACCTCCACAAATCTCGTAGAACTCCGTTTAAATTTCGCGCTCTCATGCACTGCTAGGTGGCGCTGATCTTATCGATGTGAGGTTAGGTTCAGCATGATCCGTGTTGCAGATTATTTCGATGCGTGATCGAACGTGTTATTTTTTCCGAAATAAAGTTTGTTATTATCGTTCCACGTCTCTGCATTTCTGATTATTATAAGTAAATATACTTTAAAATGGACGAGAGCTAACCACGGCCACTGCATCGATCGATTGATTTTTTTAAAAATTCCGTCTGTAGCTCACCGCAAAGTGGTCTCGGCAGAAAAAGTACGACTTCGTCGAGGATTCTTTAAGGAAATGTAAGGCAGAATTCTCGCCGCCCCAGGAACGTTCTTTTCCTTCATCTTCGTAACGATTAAAGTGCTTCGGCCTTTGTAACTGCCTTCGAGCGACTTTGAATTGTATTTTCGCGCATTGTTCTCGCCAGACCTTTGTAACTGTCTCGCAATTAATTACAATCCACTTGGACATTGCGTATTATATTTAAATTTAAATTCAGTCGGATGACACAGTCAGTCAAAATTAATGACGGTTAGGCGGGAGAGACAGCAAGTAAAAGTATTGCTGGATTCAAAGGTGTCCTAGTAAAGCTAAAATAGTTAGGAAGTTTGTTTTTTAATTTGGGAAAATTAAACTTCCTAGTCCAAGTCTGTATCTTGTTAAATTATACTGGCAACAGTTCGAAGAAGTCGTCCTGACATTTTAATATCGATAACCAATTATGCGTATCGTTTGTTATAAAGGAATTTCTTAATTATTCATCTGTGACACGTAGTCGTTAATAACGATTTTTATAGCGTTTCCTGAACGCCCATAATTACAACATGCATAAAATTAATTATTCAAATACATCATTAGGAGTACGAGTGATTATCTGTACCTTGAATGTTTGCAAATATAACATGTCACATTAGGAGTTGTTACACAACAATTATTATTCGTCGATCGAGTCCTTGTACTTTGAGAAAAAGGCAAAAGAACAAGTTGAAATTTCAAAAATTAACTTACTTATTCGTCGATCGAGTCCTTGTATTTTGAGAAAAAGGTAAAGGAACAAGTTGAAATTTCAAAAATTAACTTACTGTCGATTTCTGAGATTGCATCCCGTCGCAACGAATTGTAAACAAGTTTAACACCCTCAAACTTTCTAACTTCCCTAACGTCGAACGTACCGTAAATTCCGTACTGGAAACAAGTGTGTAAACAAATGATCAGATGGTCAAGCGTTTGTTTAATAAGATCCACAACGTACCCCAAACAACTCACGTTCCCAATATTCCGACTTAATCGATATACCAGTAATGTAAACTTTCTTTGAGCGTGCAGGGTTAATAGTTTTCCAATAAAAGTTGCTGAGGTCGCGAAATCCTATTGCGTCGGCCGGGCTAACGTCGTGCCGGTGGACGGGGTACGTGGTCGACGTGCCAGCAAAAAGGGAGGTCAGTCCGATTACTTTAGCCGGAACGAAATGTCTTCTAACGGAAAAACGATCCCGGTGAACGATAACGGGATTAATACAGCCATTCTGAAGGCGTGAAAGTTCGACGCCGGAGCTCAGCGCTATCTTACTTCGGAGGGTTGATTTACAGCCACGCGAATGTGAACGCACGTGTAAATTGTGACGATAGATATTGGACGCAAACTGATTTTTCATGGACGAATAAATTGAGATTATGGAAGTTTGTTGGCACCCCTTCCAAAAAAATGGAACGTTCCTCCAGATTTATAGATGCAACGTTTTCACTATGGTTACATCGATTGATTCATCAAGTATGATAATAAAAATGTCGAACTTGTGCTTGTTATAAATTCTTTGTATGAAATGAAATCGAAAAATCGTTTACCATTTTTCAATCCGAAGCTCCGTTACTTAGATACAAGCAATTAAAGTTTAATGGTGTGACTCTCGGAGCGCGCCATTTTGTCTCACCAGTCAGCTGATCGCGCGGTTGCGCACGCGTTACTGCGCATGCTTCGCACTCACTGAAACCTTGATTGCTTGTATCTCGGTAACAAAATCTCGGATTGAAAAATGGAAAAGGACTTTTTGATTCGTATTGGCACGAGGAATTGATCTTGGCAGAAGATGCCAATTAATGGATGCCAAGATGCCAATTAATAAGAAGCAGGAATTAATGTACACTGTAAATGAGAGTTTTTGTATTGATGCAAACCTCCAAGGTTATTGATTGGTCACATGTGAATCTGACCATAGACTGTTGTATTAGTGTTATGTTATTAATGCTTGCGATGGTAGCCTTAAATTCACCTATACTCATTCATACTTTTCCTAGACACAGTACAACTTAGGAATTAACAAAACCTGGACCACACTTCCTTCCTGCTTTTCTTCTTATTTTGACTATTAAATACCGAGCTTCAAATACATTAAAACCAGTAGTTTTTGAATCAGTGCTCATTTTATTAAATGTTTAAAACGATATCCGTTGACTTCTAAACATTTATTAATTCTTTTAATAAAATTCACAGGAATATCTCATAACATCTTCTGACTAATTGATGTACAAACGACACGAGTTTGATTAAATAATTAATAAATGCTTAGAAATCAGCGAGTATAATTTTAAACACTTAATAAAATGATTAACTAAAAAATGACTAATTCTAACATATTATATTTGAACCCTTTTATCATATACCATAAACTATGCCATATATGAAAAAATTGCTCAAATAAACATTACTTGTTATTAAGAGAACTATCCAAAACAATAAAAATTTATATTCCATTCCATTCGAAAATATGGATAATGTTAAAACAAAAAACTTGATATCATTAATTACTCATAAAATATCTCGTAACAGTTTACCCGGCTCACCCTGTATATTCGCCCCCCAAAATATTCCCCATTGGCAGGCAAACACCCTGTACATTGAGATATCGAACGTTCCTATGTGGGAGCCAGCGTCTCTCGGTGAATTTTCCAGGGACGAGGAAACGGTAATTCGAATTCGTTGCATGACACTCACTCGGGAAACGTCGGAAAGTTCGGCGCCCGTTATCGTTCCCAGAAATCGTTTATCCATTAGGGGACGTTTCCTTTTTCTCGAACGACGTCAACGCCCGACGTACCCGATGCGTGGGCAGCCCCTGCGCTCCGGATACAACGCGCAGCAGAATTCGCGCTAGCGCTGTGGTTTTCATTCAAAAGCAATTTGGCCCATAAGTCACCGGTCGTGTGGATCCGCCAGAAATTTTGAACGGGACCGCGCCGTGGATAACGGATCGCGAGCCAAAGTAACGTTGTTGTGGCTAAAACTTGTTGAGTTATCGATGCTTCATGCATTAGGGTTTGACAGTACACGAGAGTTCGAAATGTTTCGGTGCTTGGAGATCTTTTCTGTTGCTGCCAATGGTGTGCGTTGCGTGGAATTCTTTGTAATGGATCACTAATGGCTACTCTATGTATCTTTATGTATTTATAGATAATTTGAATGCGCAGGAAACTGCAAAATGCGAAAACATGAAAAAATGATGAAAAAGTTAGGTTTAATTTTGATAAGTATGTTTGCAAAGATTATATTTTGCATAAAGATCCACAGTCTACTGTTAATAAACCATAATAATACTGGGAAGTAGTCTAGTAGATGTTGAAGTATGTAAATCAATGTCTATGCAAGCTTTTTTAATTGATAAATGTATAATTTGGTTAAATGTAATTTATAGTGTAGAAAGAGATTTTTATTTTCGATCAAATCACCAGTTAAAGTTAATGGCATGTTAAATAATAAATAATTTGGTATAATAAACAAGAACCCATTTGTCACCCACCTTCAATTATCTTTACTTAATTATTCATTCAATTATTCACCAAACAGAAATGATTACATTACCACGTAAAACGAAAATAAACTCAATCAATTAAAATATGAATAAAATATTTGAAAATGAAATAAATGTTTTACACCTAAAAAATGATCAATTAGAATTCGACTTATACATTCCTGGCTTGTTTTTATTGGGAATGTATAATCGAACGAATCGTTTCATTACACAGATTCATGTGCAGTTAAGTAAATTAGTAGTAACGACTCATTACGCTCCTCTGACAGTTAAGAACGCTCAAGCCGTGTTCGTTAATGTAATAGAAGCACCTTGTCTTTCCTCGTTGAGTGGCTTAACCTTTTAAATTTCATGAAAGCGTTTCTACAATACAATCTAATTACCAGCTAATATGGCTGTTTCACTCGTAATCCTCTCAGAAAAAATAAAAAATCATTTTTGGAAGAATCATCACTTCCCTTTCCTTTCAAATAATTTCACGGAAATGTTTTCTTTTATCGTTATATGGATGTAAAGAATTATTTTGTGATGGACAAGCTAAAGACAATTATTAAGTGAAATGATAGAGAACAACTGCATAAAGATAATTATTTTATGAAATAGTAAAGAGCAATTGGATTACGATAATTATTTTGTAATCTGATAAAGGACAACTGGACAAAGATAATTACTTTTCAAAATGAAGGGAAGTTTGAAATACAGATTTGGCATTCAGATTTCACACAAGTTACGAATTAAAAATATACATTGCTATATAAATAGCAACTTTTTGTTTGCCCACGAGGCCATATTTTCCGCGTCAGCGATACCCCATCTGTTTAATTCGACTGTAAAACAGGAACAAATCGAACGCAGCCCGAAACGTTTCAATCTTTCCTCCAGTCAATGTACGTTAATCGCGTTACGTTCAGATTAGCAATTGATTGTGAAAATAAAATCCCTTTAACGTGCGGGGTAGTAGCTTTCCCATAAAAGCTCTTCGATGTACGAATTACGTAATCCAGAACGGAAAGCACTGAAATTAATGCATTCGTTCTGGTAAAAAGGGAGACGAGCAAGGCGATCTGTAAATTGGTTCTTGAGTAGGAACGAATAAATAAATTGATAAATGCGAGCAGAGAGAACGGAACGTGTACCTCAACTCGTTATCGAAGATATAATGGGATCGTTGAATGTGAAAAGCAGTGCGATTACTTAAAGTAGAATTAAATTTTATCTGGATAATTAATGCAGGAAATATTATACGGGGTAATTCTGGAATAGGATTGCTCTGCAAATTAGCAATTCGTTGAATCACGCTCTTTTTATTCTATCTTGTTCCCTCTTATATCAGAGATAAGTTGCTTTAATTAGATAAGCTAATGAAACTTTTTTTTTGTAATTTCCCTATCAAATAACGGCTAATTAATTATGCTTTTCGATGCACGCTCCGTGTACATTTAACGTCCACAGTCAAATTCAAAGTTAAACTCAAAATTATTTTCTACCATTGCTTCTTGCCATCATTCTAATGCTTAGAATTACACTAAATAGAATTGACAGTAACGCTGCACCTGCTCATGGCAGAATATCGATTTCGCCTTTGACGACACGACATGCTTTGACTGCTCAGTGTAGTATAATCCTATTGGTGGGGTACTGGAGCTCAAAAACTGATTACTTTCAGATACGAGTTATTAGATTGAAAACTCAATCGTCGAGATCTGCTTTTGATTATATTATTCTGTTACGTTCCGATGGCTTTAGGTACGTGATCCCCGGAAACGAACATCAACGTTGCTTTCGAAAGAATCTCCAAATAGAAGAAACAATGTGTTAAATACTGTAAAAATAAGCTGAATTAACAAGTATTCTAATGTGCATAGTTAGTGATTTTTGAATAACATTACCGAGGAAGTAAGGCTCGGCAATGTAGAACCGTGGTCAGTCGATAAATTCACCAGCCAATGTTCTACATTACCAGCAGAGTGATTTAAATTACCGATTGGGTGAGTGAGTTCGATTTATAAGGTCGCGAAGTCGTAATTAGACTGTATTTTTACAAAAGTTTTCAAGAAATAACTATCTTCATTCTTTTTTCACATTACTTTGCATTTATATTTTCTTACGAACATTGCTAAATCGTTCTGCATTACCATCAGAGTGCTCTGCCTTACCATCAGAGCGTTCTACCTTACTAACCAAGTGTTCTACCTTACCGAATCTTAACGACAGAACGTTCTACCATACTGATTGAACACCTCTCCCCTAAATCACTATAACGAAAGAGTACAATATTCTTCTATAACGACTGTTCGATCATCAATTTTCTGTCAACTGTTATTCTGTTAACTATAACCGGTAGCGCATTAGTAACGCGGTAACTTCCGCTCTGCTGTTGCTAAATAATGCACAGTTCTATCCGCGAATTAAAATACACGTCGTAGGAATTAGCGGGTAGCTAGTTACGACTATTAATAAGAGATTAACTTCAGCAACTCGTGCCTGGAAACTATTAACTTCGTACGATGATAACAGTGTAACGGGGGATATCATTAAGCAATAATCTGGATTGCGGTGTAGGTGTTCTCATTACGATGCAATGAGATTGCTCACACACGAATTACGCTACACCTATAGTATGCGCCTGGACAAAGCATTAACGATGGGAACTTTAGGTGTCTCAGAATATTATGGGGTAAACGAAGCTAAATAATTCTACAAAGTATATACAGGGTGTCGGAAATGTGGTGTAAAATCTGTTTGTGTCATGCTTTGATTTCGAGATGCGTGCACTTAAAAGAAGAGGAAAATATATGTCTATTTCTATTGTACATGTATGGATTTTATATTTTTATTTATATTTACATAAATTTTACACCAAAGTCCTATAAAAAAACCCTAGGTAATTGCGTGCTTTACCAACAGAGCGTTCTATGTACAATGCCAATATAGCACCATATAATTCTGCATTATCGACAGTGTACTCTACTTTATCGACATACTGTTCTGCATCCCCGATATAATGGTCTACCTTACCGATTCCATTCTATACTATTTATTTATAAACAGAAGTCAATAATCATCTTATAAACAAATCATTGTGCAACCAAATCTGTATGTCTACTATGTTCTACATTTTTTTTAAATAATTTCGCATTGTGTATCACAATGAACAATGTCCCAGAATAGGTTTACAGATCAGTTTAAACTGTCATGAATCTGTATCTCTTAAATGAATAGAAGATTAAAACAACTCGCGAATACCATGAATTCTCCATGAAAGTCATACATTACACCTCGCGTTATACCGGGGAAGTTGCTTTAATTTCAAGTACTATTGCATTTTGCACGGGCAGTCTTATTCAAAGGGGATTAATTAATAGCAATAGAATCTCAGAATTACGTGAAAAGCTGGATATTCCTTCCGGGATCTTTTCGGTGAAGCATGCTTGACTGAACGAGGGGTTGGGTAGCACGAGAGTGCTTCGTCTTACCTCGAATGCAGCGGTAACTGCGCTTTAAGGGTGTATAGGTTCCTGACGCGGCAGAAATATGAGTTCTTCGTCAGCTGATAAAAAGAGGAAACGAAAACGCCAATTCATTTCATAGCTCTTCCCTCCATAATTATAACTCCTTTTGCAAGAGTACGTTGACTGCTCGATCAATATCCTACGTGCGAAAGCGGTTCAGTCAATGGTAACGTTGCTTATTTATTTTTCCACGTAAACACTGCTGACATGGGTGGATTAATAGTTAGGTAAGCGTTCTTTAAACAAAAGAAATGGAGACAATTTATTGTACAAAGTTCTATTTGAAAAAATTTATTTGAAACTTCCTTGTTTGTCGACAGAGTGATCTACATTATTGATAGTGGCTTGACTTATCCACCGAGTGCTCTACAATACCAAGGATTATTGATCAAGCGATCTACTTTATCGACCATGTGCTCTACGTTATCGAGTCTTACCGACAGAACAACCTGCATTACCAATTAAGTACTTCATATTACCCAGTCCTGCAGAATTAATATCTACAGGACTATCGTCTCTAGTAACTTCCTTCTCGAGTCAGTAAGTTATTTAATTTTTCTTTCTAACCACCCTCATGTTAACAAGAATTCTAGGAACACCTCAAAGGATAACATTATCATTTCTAATCGATTTACTTTACCGACCATGTGATCTACATTACCGAGTCTTATTGACAGAACAACCTGCATTACCAATTAAGTACTTTATATTACCCAGTCCTGCAGAATTAATATCTACAGAACCATCGTTTCTAGTAATTTCCTTCTCAAGTCAGTAAGCTATTTAATTTTTCTCTCCAACCACCTCCATATTAACAAGGATACTAGTAATCCCTTACAGGGTAACGTCACCATTTCCGAATGCCGTTTCAACATCACCCAAAGAATACCTCCGGCATCGTAGCGCGGATATAAATTATTTCTTTGACGTCGTTCCAATAGCTCGAACGAAATCTCAGAACTTCGGAACGGTGGAATAGCGGAGCTTCTTAAAGAACAAACGGCCCTTTGAAGTGGCAAGAAAGCCAATCCGGCGAGTCCTGGCACAGGAACCGTGCCGTGAAATTCAAGTCGACTACACTTCCGGTCGAAGTGTAATCCGAAGTTCGCGCACAGGGAACTTGAGATCCCGGGACATCCAAGTTTCGAATTGCTGCGGCGGATGGATTATTCCAGGGCGCGATTTCATTCGAGCTGACTTCAAACCGCTGGGAACTTCGAATTCGTTAACGTTTCATATCGAACATCTGGCGAGTGTGCATCGCCGCGCCGAATTCATCTCCTATATCAGTCAAACAAACCTCTACCGCCAAGGAAGATCGATATTAATGAACTTATTGCTTTGTTATCCAGCTGGAAAGCACGGTTACGAAGCGTTAAAGCCACGCCGGCACGCGGATGCTTTTAGTTCACCAATTCCACGGACGGAAAATGATAGAGTAGTTAGCGAGTTAGGTTTTTATTCCGGTTCCGTTCATAAATATTCAAGGCGAAGCTTCCATTTGTTGACATGTCTAACGTCTAATCAACTTTTCGTTGCTTTAATATTAAGATTGAAAATCTTTTTATTTTCGAACAGCCGAAATTCATGTACCGTTATACAGGGTGTTCTAGAATTTCTGTAAGAGCCGGAAATGGGGGATGGTTGAGACTATTCTGAACAACAATTTCCTTTGCAAAAATGTCGGATGAGGCTTCGTTTTTGATTTATTAAGAAAAAAACATTGATCAATCACAGCGCACGCTGTGATTGGTCGGAGTTTTCTGTTAATATCTCCTTAACGAAGCCTCGGACAACATTTTCGCTAAGGATAGAGTTGTTTCAAATCACCCCCCGAAGTCACCCCTTTCAAGAACTTCCAACATTCAGTCTCTCGCACCTGATTGATTGGTGTTTTTCTTTAATAATTTTAAAACGAAGGACCATGCGACATTTTTGCAAAGGAAATTGTTGTTCAGAATCGTGTCAACAACCCCTTGAGTAACTTACTCGGTATCTTAAATATATTTACAAAAAAATCGCAGTGAAATTTTTGGCTCTTAATTTCAATACTAACGCGTCAGTCTAAATCTTCGAAAGTTTTAAATGAAAAATACATGAAATTTTTTCAATCGGGTACTTTTTCAATAACTGGTAAAAATTGATGAAATGATTTAAAATTTGGTAAAGTTATTATTTATTATAGAAAGAATAAGCTCTAAGAATTTCCCATTTTTATCTCAATTATCTCCTTGTACAGTCAGTCCCACAAGTAATTATATACTCTTATGTCAATCGGAAAAACTTGTCTAAATTGAACGGCAGATTTGATATTTCCAAATAAATGTCTCATTAAAAATATGTACATAAATAAATTCTACACGTTTACGTACTCGCAATTGAAAATATATTTGGAAACATGAAACTTATTATTTAATTTAGACAAATTTCTTTAATAGACATAGTGGGTACGAATATTCAGAAGACTGACTATACATCAACCTCAGTAAGTATAAAGCTGTTTTCTGTACTTAAAATATTTTCGTAATATTATTTTTAATGTTATAAACATAAATTGTTATTGAAAGAAGGATCTTAATATACGAAATTGTTCCCCATTGTTCCATTGTCATTGTTTCTAATATTGCCATCATACAAAGGTTCATTCAAGATTATATACAAAAAAAATTACTCAAAAATAAAGCCAAAAATACACTAACGATCAAAACTTAGCGGACAAACTTTTAAAAGGTTCAAATAACTTTAAAGTTTTCAACCGATTGGAATTAAACTCTGTGAGGAGTAGTTTTGTAGTGTCCTCTGGGCGTGAGTAAAGTTACATGGGCGAAGATTAATGCGAAGGGGTTAATTCACCCTCTTAAATGGAGGCGCGTCGAAAAACGTGACTTCTAAAGGTGCCGGAGATGACGGAAGGGGTTGAAAAATTAAAAAAATATTCAGGGCGACTGTGTTTGATGCCCCCTACAAAATGCACCCCTTGAAATCATTCTCGGACAAATCCACTCCTCACAACACCCCAACCCCTCTAAAATCCACAATTTTTGGACGATGGTCT
>NW_026534838.1:998389-1024110 GCF_026225885.1 Hylaeus anthracinus
AGACCATCGTCCAAAAATTGTGGATTTTAGAGGGGTTGGGGTGTTGTAAGGAGTGGATTTGTCCGAGAATGATTTCAAGGGGTGCATTTTGTAGGGGGCATCAAACACAGTCGCCCTGAATATTTTTTTAATTTTTCAACCCCTTCCGTCATCTCCGGCACCTTTAGAAGTCACGTTTTTCGACGCGCCTCCATTTAAGAGGGTGAATTAACCCCTTCGCATTAATCTTCGCCCATGTAACTTTACTCACGCCCAGAGGACACTACAAAACTACTCCTCACAGAGTTTAATTCCAATCGGTTGAAAACTTTAAAGTTATTTGAACCTTTTAAAAGTTTGTCCGCTAAGTTTTGATCGTTAGTGTGTTAAAAAAAATGTAGTATTTACGTTTCTTATCCGAGTTTCCATTTGGATCTACTGTGCGTCGTACGTATACTTCCGGCACCCCTGGTGTTAGCCTCTGCGTTAGGCTGACATAAACGCTTAGGATTGATGGCGCCTAGACTTTGCTGATACTTAAACCGATTTCGCCTTTGCAGCCTAACTTAGGCTTAACCCTCTTAACGAACTTTTGCGCATCGTACTATAGATTTGGAACAGTAGCTTCATTAGTTAAGCAGCTATTGAATTCCGCATACCTCCTCCTGTAAGTGTCATGGCCTGGACTCCATTGTTAAGCCGGATTGCAGTTAATAGTTGCAACAGTTTAATACAACACAAATTTTAGCGAATTCGACTGATTATACTTGATTGGAATATGTTCGCGTAGGGAAATTAATTAGCCGAATGGGCAAAGTTTCATTAGCATGAAAGAGAGCCAATCGTTTGTCGGTTGCAGCGTTTGGGGATGCATCGATACAGTGGAAACAAAGGTTTGCTCGGATCCATGGGTCGGAATTTCTTTGAAAAGGGGGATCGAATGTTTTCATACTGGCTGTATTGACAGAGCGTTTTGTTTGAAGGCTAGCTGCATGGCCAGTTATGTTGTATAAAGGGTGACTCACTGGAAATAGAATTTTTTCGGATATATAGGAGATGAAATACATAATAACATTTCATTCTTCGAGAAGGCATTATAATTAGACTATTGATGTTTGTGATAATTCATATTTTTACAAATTTAGATAAAGAATATTGATTGAAATGAAAGTATGTCTTATTTTTATATTTTTACATTTTTGCACATCCTCAAACATTTTCCCATGATTTCGGACGGTTAAACAAATTTTTTTTTTATTTTCTTAATTTTTTGGTATTTTTTTATTACCCCTCAAAAGAGACTTTCTGGTAAATTTTGACATTTCTTTGATCATTGGTTCAATAAATATCGAATTTTGAAAAAAAACGCCCTTTGTTTGGTTTTATGCTCATAACTTTCTTAATAATAGTCGAAATTCAATTGCTTTTTTTTTTAAATTTTCGTTTCTAGATGGAGTTTACAGAAAAAAATACAAAAGAAATATTTGAAGTGTTTTTCATCGAGATTTTTGAATTTTAAGTTTTTAATCGTACTTTTAAAACTGCGTGTATGCTTCAATTTTCTTGAAGATTTTTTATTTTAAACTTCTATCCATCCTGCAACTTTTAAGCTCGTTCCGGTAGTGGTGCTTCCATAATTAAAATCTGAACCGATTTTTGACACTGTATATTTTTTTCGTATTTTTTTCTGTAAAGGCCACCCATAAACGAAAATTTTGAAAAAAAAAAACAATTGAATTTCGACTATTATTAAGAAAAATATGAGCATAAAACAAAAAAAAACATTTTCTTGAAAATTTGATATTTTTTGAACCAGTGATCAGAAAAATCTCAAAATTTACCAGGGCCCGTCTGTTGAGGGGTACTATAAGAAATACTAAAAAATTAAGAAAATCAAAAACAAAAATTTGTTAAACTGACCCATAAACATGCGCAGGCTAATTATAACCATACAAACTGAAAGAAAAATTGGTCTCCTTGACTTGTTAGACTTACTATACAGTAGTTAAAGAAATATTTGTAAGCACAGACATGTAAGACGTGCTAATGACGTGATGATAGTAATTCGTGCCACTCGAGAACCATACGAATTAGATGTTTAATGGTTTCACTGCTGTGTCATTTTAAGCTTCGATAATTGTCTTCGCGTTGATGGAACGCTAAATGGTATAGTCATGTATATACTCAGGATGATAAGTCAATTATGAGCTCAATCTAGTCTAGGCCACTCTGGGTGGCCATATACTAAGCATAATACTCTTCTAGTAAAGTGCAAACTCGCCGAACACTATTTTATGTTTATCCAAGGAATATTCTCAAATACAAAATATACAAAATGTTAATTTTCTTCTCTAAGTATTCTTACAAAATTTCTTACAAAAGTTGCTCCTCAAATGGGACAAGTACAAATATATTCTCAATCTTTTTTACATTTTTAAAATTGTGTCCGCTATAGAAATGATGCATTTGCTTAACAAAAATTCTTTGTAACCAAAGCAATTTCTACTTGGTACTTCGTGTTGTCTTTTATATAATTTTTGAAAGAAATGAACGACTGGAAAAAGCTCATCTTCAAACACCTTCAAAATCTATAATTTTGGAAATTTTTAAATATCCTTCAAGCATCACTAAAGGCTGCAACATATTAAATTTCGTTCAAAATTTGAGACACTGCTCCAATTTATTGTTCGATTCTCCGTGTAATGGCCTCAGAATTAACGATACGTTATAAATTTCGAGAAGCACTTTCACTAATTACGTGTAATTTTGATATTTCGTTGAATATGTTGGTCTGATAATGGAGGGGTGTTTTCACAGAGCAGTCATTAGCGAGGAGGGATCAAAGCGAAGAAAAATCGAACGTGAGAGAAAACGTTGCGCGGGGGCTCGCTCCTGGGTAATCCAAGTGTTACTCTCTTTTCACTCATTCGAGAATGTTTCATGAAAATTACTTCCGCCACCGACGCGTCTGCCCTTTATATCCGAGATACCCGACAGACGCGTCGGGTGAATTTACATGGCGACTTTGTTCCGCGCGAAACAGAGCCTGGTATCGTTTGGTTAACAAGCTCGTCTCGTGTTCCGCATCGAGGAGCCGATTTTATCCCGTGAGAGCCAGCCTTTCGTTCCGCGCTGACTCATTTATGAACGTACGAATCCTATTCGGGATTCTGATTCTTTTGATCCGTCTGGCGGGTGATGATCGAGTCGCTGGTGGAAACATTCAATCTCTCTGAAGAACCCGTTGCCAAAGAACTGCTCCTCCAGCAATTGTCCCTCCACGTTGGATGGAGTTTGTTCTCGTCGTCGTTATGCAACGATTCAAGACGGTATTTAAAACAAGAGCTCCCCCGGAGACTCTTTTGATCGATATGTTTAGTATATTTAATAAATTTACTATATTTCACGTTTCATGTTGTACCGAGTGTTTGGTTATTAGTGAGAAGTAGAGAGATAGGGAAGTGAACGTACGTGAAAAGTTGAGTTGGAAATGTAGGAAGGTATTTTTTCGTGGGAAGCTTCGTTGGAGAGTAAATTGGCCCCGAAGTTTCAGTGAGTAGTGGCGCCACGCGAGAAGAGTGACACTGACTCCGCCCCTTGGAGGAGGAGCGACCAATTGCGTTGAATATTATTCATATATTCACTGTATTTCACTTTGTATAAAGTGTTCATTTGCTTGTGATAATTAGAGAGGTAGGGAGGTGAATCTATGTGAAAATATGAGTTGGAAATAAAAAAAGATATTTTTTCCTGGAAAGCTTCGTTGGGGAGTAAATTGGCGCTGAAGTATCGGTGAGTAGAATCACCGCGCGAAAAGAGTATCACTGATTCCGCCCCTTGCAGGAGGGTCGACCAATTGCGTTCAGCGAGGCGCTTTTGTCACCTTGGATGCAGTTTCTCGATTATCCTATGCGTAATATATTACGCAATAGTACGTACAGGTTAATATTATATAACACCTAATTATTTAACGTTTAACTATTATATTAAGGGGACCAGAAAGTAATGTCGTCTTTTTTTTACATTAAACTCCAATAAATAAACATATAATTAGTGTTTATTTTCAATCGAGTAGGTAATCGTCCTTGTGTCAACAACCTTTTGCGATCTAGTGTGCAACGTTTGATCGATAGAATATACAGGATGTCCCAGAATTAGTGTAAAAACTGGAAATGGGGGATAGCTGAGACGATTCTGAACAACAGTTTTTGAGTTATTAACGAAAAACCACCGACCAATCACGGCGCCCAAACACGCGAGAGACTGGCTCGTGCCAGCACGTTCGAGTCAGCCATTGGAGGGCAGTTATCGGGCCAGCCTCTCACGGCTGAGCGCGGGCTACTCGGGCGCTGTGATTGCTCGGCGGTTTTTCGTGAATAATTCAAAAACTAAGCACCATCGGACAGTTTTGCGAAGGTAATTGTTGTTCAGAATCGTCTCAGCTACCTCTCCCTTTTCGGTTCTTAGACTAATTCTGAGATACCCTGTATGAATGATAAACAAATCTCAACACTTGTAGAAACGACATTACTTTCTGGTTCCCCTAACAATTAGGTCACACTTGACCCGAGAGTAAAGTTTCTTCGTTTAGTCCTTCGAATCTGTCCACCACTGGAAAAATTAAAAAAAAAAGAATACACAAAAAAGTTCAAAATAAAAATGTCTTTCAATTATAAATAAAACATTAAAAGTAAAGCAAGAAAATCCTGGCTGAATCTCTACTCCCCAAAACCTAACCTCAAATTAGTCGACGAGGGATAATAGTACCGGCATCTTCGTCAGTTACTTTCCTTCTTAAGGGGGTATCCTGAATTAGGAGATCTAAAAAAAGCGGTTCTTTGTGAATTTTTTTCGGATGGAAAAAAAGAATTAATTCTATCGAACTTTTTATCCTATTTTCATATATATTTGGGTAGTCTGTACAAATTTTGTCAACAAGAAATATTCGAATTGAGTCGACTGCGACGCACATTTGTAAAGCACCTCACAATTCAAACCTCCTATCGGCAGGAGAGATGCAGGTCGTAATTTTGGTTTGACACAAAAAAACTAAAAGAAATTTTCATTTTCATTCATTTTTCTTCCATGTGAACTAAGAAAATTCATACAAAAAAAATTTTAAACAACTTTTTTATTAAGCTAAAGTGACTTTTTTCACCCAAAAAATTTGTTCTTTTTTTCAAACTTGCAGTAATTCCACATTTCACCATTTTTGCGGGGTTTTCTTAGTTCACGTAGAAGAAAAATGTATGAAAATGAAAATTTCTTTTGGTTTCTTTGTGTCGAAACAAAATGACGACCTGCATCTTCCTTGCTGATAGGAGGTTTTAATTGTGAGGTGCCCTACAAATGTGCGTCACAGTCGACTCAATTTGAATATTTCTTGTTTAAAAAATTTGTACAGACTACTTAAATATATATGAAAATAGGATAAAAAGTTCGATAGAATTAATTTTTTTTCCATCCAAAAAAAAATTCACGAAAAACCGCTTTTTTTAGACCTCCTAATTCAGGATACCTCCTTAAAATGTTCCCTTGATACCGCGGAGAATTGTTATTCGAAGACTGAAATGCCAGATATGCATTTTATGTATGAACCGGTAAATGGGAACAGTATGAAAGCTCAGCATCTTTACGAGTAAACTTTTCCAAACTGACGTTTTCCAACCAGAGTGATATTTCCAACGATTTATAGGAGTCTTGCGGATAATGGATCCTTTTCACCTGTTACCGAGCTGATAGAGATGGAGCCAAGTTTCCACGAGCACTCGAACTAGAGGAACAAGTGCCCGATATGGTATCGAAAAATTCGGGAACATCGAAAAGATGAATTGCAGTGGCTACTCTTTTACAAGCGGGAACAACAACGTTACTATTTTTCTTATTTGTATAGTTATCCAGCTGTAATTGGATGTTCTTCAACTTTATCGAATTTACAATAATTATATATAATTGCTTAACGAATAGTTGTAGAATTATTAAGAAGGGAAGCCACAATAACAGGTCAAATATTAAGTGGTATTCATGATTTTTTTTAATACGTTTTTAAATTTACTTAATTTTGTTTCAACTTTGACAATATTTTAGGTATTTTTTTAAGTACATTCGGTAGTTTTTTCAATTTATTTCAGTCAGGAATTTATGAGATATAATGAGTTATTCCCTATAGAGGCTGTCCACACTAAAGTGTGACAGACGCAAATATTTCAATAACTATTGATGATACGAAACAATTATTTACATGTAAATTGCAGGACACAATGGGCTCTATATTATGGCGTAAACGAAATTTTGTTTAGTTTATTAATTTAAAAGATATGATCCCCCAAATATATATAGTTCCATTTTAAAAAACAAAACTTCATCATCATATCTTTTAAATTAATAATATAAAAAAAATTTTGTTTACGCCACAATGTAGAACCCATTGTATCCTGCAATTTACATGTAAACAATTTTTTCGTATCATCAATAATTATTGAAATATTTGCGTCTGTCACACTTCAGTGTAGACAGCCTATATATAAAGTCTTCGTTCGCGCATAAAAATATTGTTTAAAAAGAAAACACGATATCTCACACATTGTTGTATGAAATGAATCGAAAACATTACCAAATGTATTTTAAAACACGCCCAACATATTCCCAAAGTTACAAAATCCGTCACATAAATTCTTTTCAATAAAAAAAAAATATCCCAAGAAACACTGATTACTTGCACTCCTAACGTGGTTTCCCTTCAGAATATAATTTATGGTATCCCTATAACTATTGCTATGTTTGTCCTATCCAGATGTAATTATTTGAATGCCAATCTTTATGCTCCAACAAAAAGTATAAACTAAAGTATAAGCAGTTTTAAAAAATAGTGGCTATATTTATTACCAAAAATTACCGAGAAACTGAAACTTTAAAAGATTAATAATTTCTCATAAAGACATTTAATTTATCCACCCACCTCTAAATTACTTTGAATTTTAATTACTTCATAGACTGTTAATTTTTACTAAAAAAATCGTGAGTCACAATCATTCTAAACATTGCTCAACTGCCTCGTAAGGATTTGTTAAAGCGTCACAAACACCTGGAAGGGCCATTCGTTACAGTAACAATCTAACATAGACATCATGGTGCAGCGATACATATACCAGGGAAAAATTACTAGAAATAGCTGCACCCTCGTGACAGATTTTACGTTCTCCCAGTCACGTTTTCGATTCACTCTGCAAGGAGAAAAAAACTCGATAGCTGGTGAAAAATGCATCGCCTCCGCGTTAACTGCGATTACGCGAGCCGGCAGCGACGAAAATATAC
Source organism: Hylaeus anthracinus (assembly GCF_026225885.1). Taxonomy (NCBI): domain Eukaryota; kingdom Metazoa; phylum Arthropoda; class Insecta; order Hymenoptera; family Colletidae; genus Hylaeus; species Hylaeus anthracinus. The sequence goes on from NW_026534838.1 coordinate 1,005,683, forward strand.
GTTTCGCTAGAAATTGCAGTAGCTCGTGTGCAGATTTTACGCGAATCTAACGTAGCCACTCAATTCAATTTTCGCAAATATTTTCACGTACGTTGTCGAAGTAATTATGACTCTACAGTATGTGTATAAAGAAAGAAAATAGATATCCCTAAGAAATACGAAATATATTTATTTATTTAAGTATTTATTTAAGTATCCATTCAAATTTAGTATTTGTCATTGAGCTATTTTCAAGAGTAGAGGAAAATAAAATTAATATACCGATTCAATAAATTTTAAATGTATTATTTGTTATTTCACTTTGATATTATTTTTAAAATGTGTTCCTCCTCTCCCCTAATTTTTGTATAACAATCACCCTTCGATCTCAATGTGAATTAATAATTTGCTGAACCAAACATTTTGACATAATTTTGACATTTTTCTCAATATTTATTTGAACCCTCTGACCAGAACGAAAATCCAATTTAATTAAACGTAATTATACAAATCATATACTAATGGCATTGTTAAACGTTCCATCCCATTTATCGTAACCTCTGACCAAAATAATCAACGGGAATCCACTTCGTTTTCCTCGTAGATATTTTGTAAATCCAATATAAATTTAGTTATAATTGAAATTTAACGAAATACAACGCGCACTTCCAGTCAATATTTGCAATGCAAATGTGTAAAAATTATAAAACGTTTCTCGGCCGATGTAATCACCCGTACTTCGTGCAAATATTTTACAGGACAATAATTTTCTGTGCAAATCAAAAATCTGTACGCGAACCCAGAGACTTCGGTTCGTTTAAATTTATCAATGTAAATAAATTGATTCATAATTTTCCACTTTAATATAAATTTGTAAGCCCACACAAACGCGGAGCTACATTAATTTATCGAACGAATTCAATCAAACCTCGCATTGGTTTAAATTAATACGAAATGTCCAACAGGTATTGCTTCGCAATTCTTCTTTCGAATGAATCCATCTGGGATGCATTCCATATTAATTTTTTTCAAATTTCAATTTCACCCTAACAACTTTGCAATATTCACGAGTCAGCCAACCGCATCTGAGATCTTTACTTATGCATAACCTTGGATGTATCCTTAATCCGACGTTCTTTCAATTCAATTTCATAGAATCGAATGCGGAGTGACAAGCTACCGTGTAAAATTCGAGTGATCCTGGCTTTAATGAATTTTTAAGCACTGTGACATGACGAACAACGTACCCAAGTGATAACAAATTCTATATTCGCGTAGAAGTCCATTTTTCCTGGGAACTTGTAAAAGAAATCTATAGATTCTAGTTTTTTGTCGAATTCGAATATTCATTTTCTAGTACAAAAAAGAACAATCCGAATCCATCGATCAGTTAGAATTCTGCGTTAACACTTTACCGACCAGTAGCAGTTAGACGTATTACAAATAACATTATGTATTTTCACGATATTAGTATTACATAATATTTATTTTATGTGTTAAAATCATCAGATTAATATTCAGATAGAAATTATATTAAAATGGAAAATTATGAATCAATTTATTTATATTGATTCATTAGATTCATTAGGTTCATTCATTAGGTTCGAATTCTGAGAAACATACAATGATATCTCAGTAATAAATAATAAAAGTATTGCTAACCATGGCAAAAAGACGATTAATAAGCTACCAGTCGATAAAGTATTAACGAATTTTATCGACAGAGTGTTCTACATTATCAACGGTACTCTAACTTCCTGACTGTGCACTGCATTATCAACAGAGCACTCTATCTTACCAACAGTACTCTTCCTAACCGACCAGTTATTTTCTTTGAGAACTTCTGAGGCAAGAGACTTTCCTATTTGGCTACATCAAGTCTCGAAAAATCCCCTGGCTCGGAATTAATAGTGCAGTCATTACGAAACCTACGAAAAACACGCGACGGGCGAAATATACGTTTGCAAACGCGACGCAAAGAAACCAGGTTAGGTTAGGTGCCAATAACAACCCTCTGAACTGCGACGAAACACGCTTTTAAAAACGACGCTAGCTTTCAGGGTCTTGTTTCTTTAGCGCAAGGGGGACGGCCGTAAAATGCATCAACTTGTTACGGGATTGCAAGTACTGTGATAATATGCGTCGTGCCTGGAGGTGTAGCAACATGTTTATGAATAAGCGACTTCGACGTTCGCGGTTCGCTAGTCAAAGCGATTCCTCGCTACCTACAGCCGAAACAAAATCTGCTGGTCTGCTGCGAGACTTTGCCAGGCAAGACTGTGTAAAGCTGACAAGCTTACTTTGTGGAAGAGTTCTCATCTCATTTCCAATATTTCTATAATTCCTAATCGATTAAACTAATTGGAACTATTGGATAATTTTTTGAATAGTTTTATAAATGGGCACAGTTTTTCGTTCGACTTCTAATGTCTGTAAAATAACAATTACAATAATATTTGTAGACGACGAATTACGTGTGGAAAAATCGAAATTTTAGGTGGAGCTGGTAGCCACCATTTTGAAAGAGAGGCCATTAAAGAAAAAAAGAGGGAACGCACCAACAAAAGTTTTTTATTTTTGACTTTTTAGAAGTGAAAATTGTACCGTCGTATTTATGGTATTCTTCTGATTAAAATGACACTAAACACGGCATAATTTAGTGCATATTTGCGTATTTTACGAGCCAAAGGAAACAAATCATTACATTTTCAAAATAAACAAATGTGCACCAAAGTATATCATGTTTAGAGTAATTTTAATCAGAAGAATACCACAAATACGACGGTACAATTTTCGCTTCCAAAAAGTAAAAAAAAAAATATATATATATGTCGAATTGAGTAACCTCCTCCTTTTCGAAATCGGTTAAAAATAAAAAACTTTTGTTGGTGCGTTAGTGTGTGTCACCAACATATGGCTCTTTGATTTCTGCCGCACCAGGTCGTTTTTTAATTTTTTTCTTCTTTACTACGATTCGCTGTTACAGTGTCGTTTGCTGTATAAAAATGAAGTCAAATTTTCATCAACTCGGTATGCCAAGGGGTCAGAGAGGCAAGGAGAATTTTGTGGTGTGGATGGTTTCCAGCGAATAACATAGAAATCCTTCAGCGAATTATTCTTCTTTTTGTTTAATTAAACCACTTAAATATTAATATTTTGAATATCCTCATTCTACTGAAAATGTACTGCAAGGTTTGCGTCAAGGGCAACTCTCGGCAAGTGGTAAACTGCTTTCTCTCGTTTTCTGTGATGTTAACTGCGCCAAAGTAACCATTTCGTTGCATAAATGATCGCATTATGCTACAATTTATTTCCACGAGAATTCACGTTTCACCGAAGGATGTTTTGATCTTCATTTTATCATGAATTTTCCCGGTCGCAATTATCAAATCAGGTTGGAATAGATGTTCAACGACAGAGCTACTTGAGTAATGGTAAATAGGAACGAATGGTCGGTTTTTTGTATCCAGTGTAAGCAGTCAATATAATCACATTAAGGAAGTCGAGTTGCTATGCGCAGGAACAGAGTGGAAAGAGGAGATGCCCTAAAACGAGGGTCTCCAACTGGATTTCAAAGAATTTCCAAGTAAATGGAATCCGTGACGGTTTGACGATTGTACAGGCATATTTAGTTTACTTATTTAGCTGTGATTCCTCCAAGAAAGGATTGAAGTCTGCTGGAACACAAACGTTTCGATAAATTGGTTAGGGTAGCTTGGACGTTTTGGCAGCAAAATGTTTAATCACGATATGACCTGAATGACCTGAATTCGTTCTTCCGGCTGCTCTACGGAGAGCGAAACTCAGGGGAGGTCGAAAGGAGGAAATAAACTTTGATCCGCGTACGTTTAGGTGGATTTCTTTATTTAATCGAAACCGACGCGGGGGAATTCCGCGGTACACACACCGTTGAGGAAAGGGTGTGGCGACTACGCACCGAAAGGGATACGCCCGATACAAAGGAAAGTATTCGACGGAAAGAAAACGAATACGTTACCGGCGCGCCTTAACTCTATAGAGGGCCTCGCAAACAAATAGTCCGCCCTAGAATTAAATACAATCGAAAAGATGATGACGCCGGGAATTAACGGTTTCGCGTTTCGAAGGGGCCCTCTCCTTCGAAACGCGGCGCGTTCTCAAACCGCGCAAGGTCACACGGGAGATTCGCGAAACGGACGAAGGAAAATCTAACGGAGTTCCCTTCCGTGGTGGTCCTGTCGCGGACGAAAAGGGTGCTCCGGAGCACGCTCGCGGACACACACTCGATCCGCACTCTCACACCCACGTACACTACATAGGAAACCCAACCAGTGGGCCCTACCTGAATGTTGTAAGCTCCGGGGTCTCTGATTACGGGGCGTCCTCTCCGGGGTGGACGGCGTGGTCAACACCCACACACACGCGCGCGCGCGCGAAATACGTTACAACTCTAGCCACGGAAAAAGGGGCTCGCTCGCGTAGCACAGGTTCCGTTTTGCCTCGCGGTTAGCCGTTAATTGCCTAAATCTCAAATCGATCACGCATCGATCGACGCGCTCTTCTCGCCACCGGCTCGCAGCTCTCCCCACCCAGAAGCTGTAGAGGCTCCTCACGGTGTGCCACCACCATGGCATCTTCAGTTTTCCCCTCGTGGCAGCGTCGAGGGGCGATGGCATCGGTATTCTTCGCAAGGGTGATCAGTCCTATTGGTGGTGGCCACACCGCGGTCCTGGGGTGGAGGACACCGCGACCGGCGATTTGCCGCGCGAAGACGCGAAGACGCGGCTCTATCGGCGAGGGTGAGGGGGCGCGAAAAGGGGGGTCTCTAATAACCGCGGTCCAGACATCCTTCCACTCTCGCGGACCACCTCCGGCCTGGGGTGTCCGGCGAGGAGGGAGCGAGGCCCTTCCGGGGGTCAGGGTGCTTTCGTGACGGGCAGAAAAAGTCTGCCCCGTCACAATTTATGTTGATGATACAACTGTAATATTTTCAAAATATTCTTCGTGGTAAACCGAGAAGTTATGGCTCCCCAATTTTGTAAACATTTCACCCGTATCCCCCTAATACTTCAAACCTGTACGCTAGAAGTTGCTTTTCGTGGAACGACATTTTTCAAGCTGGTTGACGTAATATCACGAGAACCAGTACATCGATTGACTTGGAATTTGACCTAGATATAAAATAAATATCTACCTATGGTTCGGAATAAGATCAACTCGATACAAGTAGAAATCCTTTTACTCCTCAGAGATATATTTTCAGAAAAAAAAATCCAATTGTTTCTTTAGCACATTGTAATTTCTTTAGGGGCTAATTTTTCTATTCATGTTAGTTCAAAGGATGATAAAGATAAATATGCTTCAAGATTCGAAATCAACGTGTCCGATTGTTTCCTCAGAAGTAAATCTCAAATTTTACTTAATGCTCGGACTCCAAAATAGGCAGAGTTCTAACAACACGTCCTTTCTGCAGAAGCTACGTTACATTATCCTGTATTCAGCCTTACACGGAACTTCGACAAGAGCGTAAAGTTCAGGAGCATTGGTCTCCAAGAACCGTTAAACTAATTTATACCTTGCCCTTCGGAAACTCCAGAGTTTATGACACGCCTGCTCGCTGTTGAGCACGCGAGAATCGAAGATTCCAAATTCTATCCAATCAACAATAACTTCATCAATTAGGACCATCCCTGCTTCGGCTTAACGTAAACTCTTTGTATACTGAGGAGCTCAAGAAGAGTTCATTAAATATAGACCATCTTTAATTATTCCTGAATTATTCTTTTAGCTCTTCATAAATAATTTTCACAAAAACGAAACTATTTTAATAAACTTCATCGCATTAATAATTATAAATTTGTGAGTCGAAAGGTACGTTTGCCATTTAGAGTTTACTAAATATAGACCATCAACAAGATTTAATAACCAAGAGAATGTATAAATAAGAACACAAGAATTATTCAATGATTCTATGATTAAATAAGCTACACTCCAGTTCAATGGATTATATCTTTTTAATAATAAATTTTGCCAGTCTTTTCAATACTAAATCTTGTTTCGTCTGACCTCCCGGAAGTTTTTACTAAAAGCAGTAAAGAATATCCGAAAATTATTGGATCAATGCATGAATAATCTATCATGTCCCGCGGCACAGGATAATAATATTACAATAATTCTCGCCTTCAGGTGACAATTTTTACACCGCATTCCAGTAACGGAAGCATCCTCCCCCAGTGATCATGTTTAAGTAGTTCCAACGATCCATCGCCTCGCGTGTCTGCAGTCGCGAGCAGACAGATCTTTATCGCCCACCAAATCGAATTTCATTGTTCAATAAAAGTTGAAATTTGTATATTATCCACCGTATCATTATGAAAATATTGTTGTTAGATTGGTGTAGATCTCATGATTGAAACGAGTACAAACATGACTATGTTCAGCTTACTTTTAGTTACATGTAATTGGAGATTTTTATAAATAATTAAAATACGGCTTGACTAAAAGTAGTCCGAATGTGGTCGTGTTTAGACTCGTTTTAATTGGAAAAATAAGGCAGATTCATTGTTAATACCAGCACGAAAGTATAAGCAACCCTTTCCATAACAAAACGTAAGGTAGGAAGGGAATTAAAGGGCCAAAGTGTTAAGTGTTCCTATGATTTTTTTTATAGAGTAAAATTTACTTAATTCTATTCTAATTTTGAGAATACTTTAGGTATCTTTTAAAGTACATGTCGTAATTTTTCAAATCTATTTCACCTAGAAATCACAGAAAGGAAAACTTCAAAGATTTTTGTGTGAAATGAATTGAAAAAATGATCAAATGTACCTTAAAACGTACCTAAAATATTCTCAGAGTTAAAAAAAGAAAACTTAACACGAAAAGCACTTAATATTTAACCCCTTAATATATCCTTAATATCCTTTCTTGACGAAGGAAAAAAGTGGCAAAAGTTAATTTTTTAAAAATGTCTCGACAAAAATCAATTCGCCTCAGAAATATTCGGTTTTTCATCAAAAGGACGTCAAGGGGACTGTGTATAAAGGGCAGAAGAGGGAGCCTTTTTCAAGCAAATCCAATAAATGCTGAAAATTTCGTTCTTTTTCTCGCCCCGTCGTATTTCGGGCGCCACGGTCATAGACCGATAATTGTAATTAAATTCGTACGTTTGTAGCACCGACGTATCCATACCAAGTACGCGGAACAGATTTTTAGGATGTAAATCCTCTAGGTGGCACCAAAGGGAGCGTCGAGTAAATAGATTTTGCGACGATTCATAAAATGTCGCAACTTCTGCGGCTCTTTGACCTCGTACGTTTCGCCCTTTACGTGGATTTATAATTTGTTTATAAATCCGGACTCATAACGACGGACGGATTTTTCCGAATTTATGTCTGCATGTCCCACGTAGTGGTAATCTAGGGACATTTTATTCAGCGCGTTCAAACGGTCATGAATTACTGGAATATAATTTTTTTGAAGATACATTTAATATATTGTTTATGAATAGTTTATGAAAATTTTAAATTATTATTTATAAATGAATATTGGATGCGGGATTTATGAGTAAATTTTAAATTAATATTCATGAATCAATTACGAATCAATTACTCTTGCAAATCATTTTTGTCATTGTTTTAAGAATTATTCTTTTAGCTCTTCATAAATAACTTTTACAAAAACGAAACTATTTTAATAAACTCCATCGTATTAATAATTATAAATTTGTGAGTCGAAAGATATGTTTTATTTTATTGTTGACAATCGTCAAATATTGAAATATTTCGTTGAAATTATACATGATGGAATATATTACCGACTACGCAACGTTTAATTCAAGCTTGGAGTGTTCAATGAAATTTATCCAGGATCGTACGAATCACTTGAAGCTCTGAAGCACAAGACTTCACGTGCACATGTAAATGCGAATGTAAATATGTATAGAGGACGTCATTTTTCTGATATGCAGGCGCAAAACGTTCATTTAAATATTCGCGTACTTCTCGTCCAGCGAGTATTTGAATATTGATTTCTGGTATACGTAAATTTGAAATTGGCCACTTATAATACACGCGACGGGAACGTGTCACGATTTATTTTTGCCATTTAGAGTCACACGAAAACGTGCATTTCGTTGGTATTAGCGAACGTTCTTCTTAAATAAATAATTTCATTTATTCGTATGAAGTTGACCAACATTACTTTGTTGGACGATTATAATTTGCCTGGATTTGATATTCTGAGATGCACATTTATGACTCACTTACATTTTCCTTAATGGTTATATTTAAAATAAAAATAAATGATTTTCTATATTTTATCAGGTACATAGATATTTTTTAATTTGTAGTGGTTAGTAAAAAAAAAAAAACAATGCTCCAATGAGATAAAATGTAGGTGATGAAAAACCTATAGAATGAGACCTCGAATGTCTCGATCGGATAATGAGGAACGACGTCAACTATTCAAATCTGTTTTAAAAATAAAAATCGGTTTTACGATAACGCATACAGTACAAAGCGCACTAAAAAATTCAGATTGCGATTGTGTGAAAACCACCTATCCGACAATCGCCGCATTTTGCACACATGAAGAACATATCAATCACTACTTATGCCCAAAAGGCCAGCGCTTCAGTTTCAAAAATGGCGGAGATACGAATTTTTGAAAAAAAAACGCAGAATTTTCGGGTTTTCCAGATTTTTCTCCGTTTCTCATTATCCGATCGAGTCGTTCGAGGTCTCATTCTGTAGTTATTTTTATCGCCTACATTTTATCTCATTTGAGCATTGATGTTGCTGCATTAGTTTAAAAGTTATAAACAAAAAATGACAAAAATCAAGATTTTTTAGCATTAAATTGTAAATAACAAGAAAACGGAACAGAGTTGAAAGTGAAAAACATATACCTATTAATCTACGCATCCCATTTTATGTAACTGCACAATCGGTTTGCTGTTACTATTTTTGTCACACAAAAATGGTCTACAGATTGGCCTATGTTGTATAGAAGTCTTATTATGATGCGATACTGATTATTTCAGTTCGTTTTTTAACGAGACACTTGTGTTATTATTTATCGCATGGTTACGTGTTAATATAACATAAACGAATTCAGATTGAACATTACAAGTTTGTTAAGCTTATACAAAGAAATTGTTGAAATTACCAAATTTTACCAAACAATAAAAACTCGCAGCAAAAACGACGAAAAAATTCAGTTTTTATTGTTTTTGACGATGAAGCAGCTGAATAAAATATTAAAAAAAAATTAACGACACTGCATGTTATAGTACTTTATCAGGGAACCAAACAGTAGAATAGCATATTTTCATATTGTTGAGAAAAAAATGTTTATCCGATTTTTTGAGGTTTTTCATTTTTTACGATCACAGTTTGCAACAAAAAAATCTGATTCTCAAAAGTGCGCCTTAGGATCCGGTAAGTGTCAGATATTTTTCAGAATTTTAGAACGCATTTGAGACCGGACAATGCGCCGGAAAGCGTAAAATCTATTTTACCCTGTAACTACCCTCACGGGCAAGCTAGAGAACTAAAATTTTACTCAGAAGCGTTTTTCGTGGTCAGCTTCCGAATGATTCAAAAGCTATTAAAAAAGCTCTAAAGGCAGTTTTGACCATCTTAATCGGCTAGGCCCTTTGACACCGGACTTGTAAATCAAATTGTGCACTCGCAAATTGCATCCATCGCATGTTCTTTCGAACAAAATTTGAAAAATGAATGTCAGCTGTGAAAATTGTCCAAATAATAAATACATCGATGTTTTTTTTAAATTCAGTTTGAAAAATCAGGCTTCTGAAAATTAATGTCTTTCCGCGCTTCAGCGCCGATATTTACCATTCTACGTAGAATACAAAATTTAGGAAAGGAGAGGGAAGGAACCTTGAATAATTATTTCTCCGCCGAGTTAAGGGGGTATCCTGAATTAGGAGGTCTAAAAAAAGCGGTTTTTCGTGAATTTTTTCGGATGGAAAAAAAGGATTAATTCTATGAAACTTTTTATCCTATTTTCATACATATTTGAGTAGTCTGTACAAATTTTCAACAAAAAATATTCAAATTGAGTCGACTGTGACGCACGTTTGTAGGGCACCTCACAATTAAAACCTCCTATCGGCGGAAAAGATGCAGGTCTTAATTTTGGTTTGACACAAAGAAACCAAAAGAAATTTTCATTTTCATACATTTTTCTCCTATGTGAACTAAGAAAACCCCGCAAAAATGGTGAAATGTGAAATTACTACAAGTTTGAAAAAAAGAACGAATTCTTTGGGTGAAAAAAGTCACTTTAACTTAATAAAAAAGTTGCTTAAAATTTTTTTTGTATGAATTTTCTTAGTTCACGTAGAAGAAAAATGTATGAAAATGAAAATTTCTTTTGGTTTTTTTGTGTCAAACCAAAATTACGACCTGCATCTTTCCGCCGATAGGAGGTTTGAATTGTGAGGTGCTCTATAAATGTGCGTCGCAGTCGACTCAATTTGAATATTTCTTGTTGAAAAAATTTGTACAGACTACCCAAATATGTATGAAAATAGGATAAAAAGTTCGATAGAATTAATTCTTTTTTTTCGATCTGAAAAAAATTCACAAAAACCGCTTTTTTTTAGATCTCCTAATTCAGGATACCCCCTTAATCAGCAGTGCTTCTGTTGCACTGAATCGGGTGATCGCTTAATTACTCCGCCATGTAAAAGCGCGTTGATGCTCCGAAAAGAAGGACCGAAAACATAATAACCGGGAACCTGGAATTAAAATACCACTGAAAGGAGGAGCGTGCTTTAATTATCGGACGAATCTAATTCCTCGCTGAAGTCTAGGAACGAATAGCGTACACCGAATTTCACACTGCGGAAAATGTGAGGTATTTCTAACCGCGAAAGTATCCCAAACATGAGTCATATCTGCATTAGTATTTGGAAATTGCGCTCGCAACTGCAGACTGGGACAACGAGGCAATTTGTGTTGTATACATTTTCCGCGGGAGAATTCCGTATTGCCCGCGGAATAACAATAAAGGCGCTAGGAGACGAAGGGTATTGATATACAGAGTGGGTCAAGTAAGTATAACTTTGTCATTACTACAATTAGGCAAAAAAAAAAGATATATATATATACATGTCGAATTAAGTAACCTCCTCCTTTTTGAAGTCGGTTAAAGATACGAAGAATTCAAATTATACTATATTTGTAGATTGCTTAAGGGGCATTCCACGCCAAATTGGACGCTTTAAAATATTTTTTTTTCTTATTTTCTTAATTTTTTGGTAATTTTTTACTACCCCTCAAAACATTAGACTTCCTGGTAAATTTTGAGATTTCTTTGATCATTAGTTCAAGAAATATCGAATTTAAAAAAAAAACGCTCTCTGTTTGGTTTTATGCTCATAACTTTCTTAATAATGGTTGATATTGAATTGTTTTTTTTTAATTTTCGTTTTTAGATGGCCTTTATAGGAAAAAATACAAAAAAATATTTAAAGTGTTTTTAATCGTGATGTTTGAATTTTAAGTATTCAATCGTGTTTTTAAAACTGTATATCCCTTGATTGTCTTGAAGAAATCCCTACTCAGAACAAAAAAAATATCGAAATCAATTTATAATAAGTAAAAAAAAGTATACAATGCCAAAAATTGGTACTGATAGTAATTAATAGAAAAAAATTTTTTTAATTTTTAGAAATTGAAAAAAATAGTAGTCCAGTCAATCCTGTCTTGCGCTTATCCAGTCTTTACTCTACATATCTATTTACATACAGTCATACCCTTTATGTCAGTTGAAAAAAGTCTAAATTAAATGTCGTAATATGTACATAAATAAACTTTACACTTGTATGAATTCATAATCAAAACTTTACTTAAAGAACATCAAACTCATCATTTAATTTATCTATAATATATAACTATCGATTGCACATGCACCATTGCACTAAAAAAGACATGGTCAAACAAATATAGTACACTTTGAACCATTATGTTTTCCCTCTGCCATTTTCTTTTAAATGTACTGATAACAAAGTTATATCCTGTTATATTTACTTGGTACTTGATGTATTATAAATCATATTATTAAAATTATATCATAGCATAAGTAATATAGTACTAATTACAAAAATATGAAAAATAGGGAGCAAATAAATATTCCTACAAAATTTCTCGATATTTTGCAATCCACATTTAATAACTTCCACGCTTGACACCCATTATATTATTAATTACAAAAATATGAAAAATAGAGAAAATGGAGTACCGAGGACAGTGGCCAACTTGGTCGCCATTGAAAACTAAGTGAAACGTCTGACCCAATGAGATTAGTCTTCAGAAGAGAACTTCAAAGCTCTTTATCCTTTAGATAACTGGTAATTCTTCTTAGAATCTGGAGGTGTCCTGGTCAGGAACTTGGAAACTGAACTGAGACGATACTACTTCATTTTAAAGACAAGGGAGACGTTGTGTTCACGTTCTCGACCTAATGTCTGGAGCAACTACATTAAAAAGATAAAAGTGAATCTAATCCAGACCTAACTCTCGTTAAAAGAAATCCAATAAATAGCAGTTCATACAAGATTTTTCTTCATTATAGCTAACCCAGTCCTTAATCCTGCCTTCATCTTCATTTTCATCTTCATCTTCATATAATCTAATGTCACATATGATCCTCACATTAAAAGGAATGCAGTAAATAATCTACCAGTTCAAACAAGGTTTTTCTTCAGTAGACCTAACCCAGACGCTAAACATAACTTCGTCTTCGTCTTCCACTTCCTATTCGTCATTGTCTTCATCTTCGTATACGTCTTCTTTTTCAGCTTCTTTTGCACATTTAATAATTTGCACGGTTGGCTCCCATTATAGTATTAATTACAAAAATATGAAAGATAGGTAGCAAATAAGTATTCCCACAAGATTTCTCGATACTTTGCAGTCCATATTTAATAATTTTCACTATTAGCCCCCATTTAATAATAAATAAATAAATTACATTCGTCTGCTGTGCCTCCTATTCGCGGCCGAATACGTAATTTTTTTGCTCGAATCATTTTGTTGGCATTCGAATGATACAGTACAATACACATGCTGCATCTGGTCCATTTCTCATGCGTCAGAACTGTTTATGGTTGACGCGTGCACCTCCTGTCGACAGTTTTCCAATGGATCCATGATGGATGCATGGGTTTCACCGGGCCGTTTTTTTCCCACCTGCCATCCTTCTGCCGCGGGATCGTCAAGTAAATTGAACAATGATCGATTACACGATGCGAGAAAAAAAAGGAAAGGATCGATCGACTAATTACTAATACGTAGGAACGAAGTCCGAGCGAATAACGTGTGTTACACTTCAAGCGACGGGAGAACGGTATCGACGGGGCCTCGGAAAAATGGGAAAATAATTGTTTACTTCCTAGGAAAATTGTGTTTACTCGAAGGGGGGCGCGTTGATAAATCTGCAAGAGGGGAGGCGGACGTGAAAAATTCGAGTCGCGTAATTTCGTTATCAGCAGTCTCCAGCACTCCTCGTCGAGGATCAGCGTTGGCTAGTGATCGATTATTCCGCGATCACTTTAGCGATATTGATTACTAAAGGATCTATGTTACATCGTGAAATTAATTAGTAATCACAAATTACACATATCGGATGTGATCGATAATCACTTGTTTGAGATCATGAGGTGGAGGATTTATTCAGGATTCAAGAGAATTTTCTTTATTGATGTTGTTATATAAATAAATTTCACACTAAACTGGGCATGAGAATGGGTCTTAAGGATATGAACTGAGCGACGACGCGTCGGCCATATTGGATCCACCATTTTGATATTTCTAATTTTGATTACAGATTTATAATTGGCAGACTAAAAACCCCAGTATACCAAATTTCATTCTAATTTAATAACTTTTTGGCATACAAGTCGCCCATATTGGATCCGCCATTTTGATTTTTTAAATTTTGATTACAGATTCATAATCAGCGGGCCGAAAAACCCCGGTATGCGAAGTTTCATACAAATCAGAAAATTCCTTATATTTTGCCCGGTTTTTCGGGTCATTTGGAGCACTGTGCGACGTCTGTTAGTGCGAGTGAGAGTTAGTTTGAAGAATGAATAATTATGGCGTTCTGTGCGAGTTAGTAATGTAATCTCATAATTATTTTATTATATTAAGTATATTATCAATTATTAGTCAAAATGTGTGTCCATCTCACAGTTTTCGATGTTGCAGATACACCATGAGTACTATAAATAGTCTGTGACGTTTACCATGCAAACTGAAATCAATCTTAGCAAATACATTTCAAGGGAGATGCCTTTGCGATCTCCATCCATCTTCGACCTGTAAATCTTTTAAACTCAGATGATGGAAATGCTGCACTTAACTTCGTGTTCGATTAAATTTCCCGAACATACGTGTACACCTCCGTTCAGAAATCTGGGATTATTCACTACCTACAATGGTAGTTCTTCTTCAACTTCCTCTTTGCATCAGTTCGTAAAGATTCTGTGCATTTTTCTCGAACTCTTTACATTCACTCTGTCCATTAACATTAGATTTACAAGGAACGATCATTTTGTTCTATTACAAGTTTTACAAGGTTTTACAGAAACTATTTATATTTTATTAAATTTATATCATACTAACAGGCTCTGGAACGGCTTCGTACGTGCTAAGAGTGTTTTTTAAATGCTTGTTCACAGATTACGCCGAGATGGCTTGGCAAATCGGGATGAAACATTAACATTATTAGTATTGTCCGCTCCAACAAATACTATCTCAAACTTAATCAGACAGTATTCTTATGGAGAGAGTATATACATTAGCAGTAATCAATATTTCCACCGCAAAAAAAATGTCCCAAACCTACTAAGACAGTATTTTCGTGTCGATAGTTTACACATTAACTGTATACAATATTGTCCACCCGCATCGCTAAAATAAATACATCAAATTTTCTCAGACAGTATTTCCACGTAGACAGTACACACGTATACGTCATCAGCATTCAATATTGTCGCACCCATCAAGAACTAACTCAAGCTGAAATTAAAAATTTGTAATTTTACGTCGCCTCCCGAAAGATTATTTAATATAATTGAATGTAAATGAATTAGATATTTAATATATTATTCAATATAATTTAATATAAAGGAAATAGGAATTATTTCATACTTTTTAGTGAAGTCTTAACACTTTTGAAACTTCAACCACGTGAATTTGTTTTATGTCCATAGAAAAATCTCCATAAACATTCCTTAAAATTCATGCACCACGTCCGTCCAACTCTCACACTCCACTGTATTACTATAAATATTCACAATGAATACAAATGTACTACCTCCTCGTTATACTTTTACTTCACTCCGCGCGTTATCTTAACAACTTTTATTTCACTCGTAAAAAGAGAATGAAATAGTCTAAGGAATGTTTCGAATTGAATTAGCATGCAATTGGCCGCGGCTTTAGAGCTCACTATAATTTCATTTGTCTGACTAGAGGAGGAAGTAAAATTTCCGGGGAAATAGCGTCGCGCAACATAAATCCCGGAGCGAGATAGCGTCATTGACTTATGGTGGCCCGAAACGAGGAGACATCGAGGATCCAATTTGTAATATATCTCGGATAAAAGTGCTACCAGTTTTCGTATTGGCCAACGACGCGCCCATAAACACCTGCCGTTGGCACGCTTTGTCCTATGTCGCAAAATCAATTACCTTGAACACGGTTTCGATGGCGGTTGCCTCCATAAAATTTTTAATCTCCGCGTAGGGCTTTAGAAGCCTTTGAAAAACAAAGTATGTAATCCGAATGCGATGTGTTGATAGAGTATCAACAATATACGGTTAATTTTGCGGATCAAAATATTTTTGGCGGGAGAGGTGCTTTGTAAATTTTAGTCTTTGAGATTGGTTTGGTTTTCACTTTGCCACTTTGTCACTTTGTCACTTTTTTATTTTGCCATTCTATCATAATGTCACTTTGTTACTCTATTACTTTTAGATTAGTTTCTATTTTGCCACTATGCCACTTTGTCACCTTTCTATCTTTACATCCTATTTATTATATTTTCACATTGATTTCCTGTCATTTTGAAATTAATTTCTACGCTGCCACTTTTTTGCCTTTCTATTTTTACATCCTATCACATCATCACCTTGTCAGCCCATTACTTTGTCACCTTATCGCTTTGTATCTCATCGTCTTTTCTTTTTACTATAGAGAGCCTAATTATTTTCTTAAGGATTGTTAACCACTTTTGAAATTGACAACTGACTATATTTCTATCCATTGTGGCCTCTCTTCTGCTAACCTCTTCCCTTTCTCCGAGAAGTACAGTAGTACGATCTGTCACACAAAAGCGTAACGTCAATAACTTCTAAGAAATGGAAGTCAGATGGAGCGAGTCGTTATACCGTTGAAGCACATAATGTATAAAAATACGCGTCATAAGAGCCGACCCAGTATCTATCGTTCCATTGTACCACATCCATGTCTTTCAGTCACGAGTGCCGTGTACGCGAAACGATTTGAAGTCCTTTTCTCGTTTCTACAACCGGAAGGACCTGAAATAACCTATGCTGGATCCGAGTCAGAGATAGATATACCATTTGAAAATAATGAATCTACGGCTTACATGAAAAGAGCCTTTAAACGTCTTTTATAACTGTAAATCCAATAATACATTCTAATATTCAATCTGTTTGTATGTACAAGAATATTTATATTGATGTATATTCATTATATGCATTGTAGATTGTCTATATAATTTTTTTCCAGAGAATAATTAATCAGAATCGATTCTCCAAGTCAATATAAATCGGAAAGTCCTTTTGCATTTTGCGATCCGAGACTTCCTTATCGAGATACAAGCGATCGAAGTTTCCGCGCTTGTGCGCAGCCGCGCTAATGCGCAGGCGCGCGATCAACTGACTGCGTGATATAAAATGGCGCGTGGGCGAGAAGCGTAATAAACTTTAATCGTTTATATTTCGATAACGACGTCTCGGATTGAAAAATGGTAAAGGACTTTTCGGTAACATTTTTCAAGAGAAATCAACCATGATAGGTGATTCTGCACTTTTCTTACTAGTTTGTGTGTAATCGCACGGATTCGATTAAATACTAGATAGTTTATTTTAGAACACTTATATTAGAACACTTTTTGGGTTATTCTACAACACAAGTAAACATTGCAAAAGGATTTGTGTCAACACCTCTCCATTTCTGAGAACAAAAATAAAATAGTTTACGTTCCCAAGAGCAAGAAAAATGAAATTGAATATCCTTGTTAAAATAGCACGTAGGTGCCTCCAAATATCAAAGCTCTGAAAAAAAGCGCGTTTCAACGATAAAACAATGAACCGATCCGTGACTATCATAAATCCTGCCGAACGACTGGAGTTAGGAGCCAGCTCAGTCCATGCCAATATTCGCTCCAGGCATAAGATACATTTAAATCTGCGTCGTTCTGACTTCACGAAACAATAAACCGATTCCCCCAGACTCGAATCCCGACGCCATCCCATGAAGACTCGCTCTCACTGTCTCCCCCATAAAATGGCCGCTAGTTTTCCCTCGCGCAACGCCAAACGGGAACGTCAGCACGTACGATTGCGCCCCATAAACTCCGCCGATCGATTGCGCCGCGCAATTGAGATTCCTCGAAACTCCTTAATCCGTGATGGGTGCCGATTTCAGGCCACCAACAAGTCGTCCATGCACAATGTAGACGCGGAAACGCTTGCCAAACGACCAGAGGTCCTCCGGCTGCGACGGAATCGTTCAGTTTCATTCTACGTTCGATCGAAATTATACACTAGACGCCCGCTATGCGACGGATTCCGGGCGACATTGCATTATCGGGGCATCCACTGTGACGAAATTTAACCGTAATGCGATTTTATGACCGTTGCTCCCGCGCAGAGCAAGGGAACATAACCGTCGACGCTGAATTTTCGCTTAATTCTCTCCGAGGAGTGTTCTGCATTATCACAGTCACCGAGACGAGTTTTAGGAAACAGATGTTGGGATTCTGTTCGTCATGGTTGTTTAACTCAACCGGGTGGATTTTCATCAGATCGTTATGAAACTGGACAATTTAGGTGGTTTTTATGCTTGGTTTAGAGTTAGTGTGTTACTCGAGACGAAATCAACTCTTTCTGCGTTAGATCTGTGTTTGTCTCTTTTTGTTACTGGTAATTGCTGATGATTAAACTGAGGATATTTATGCAAATATATATTTCTACAGTTATAGAAGAAGGAATAAAATGTAAATAAAGTTTATTATATTTTAACTATTGTAACATGTATTACTTTACTGATATTTTATATATTTTTGCATTTGTGCACATTCACATAGATTTTCTCATCTAGAGATATAGATAAATAAATAAAATTTAAATAAAAGCACTCGTCTTCGTCTTCGTCTTCGTCTTCGTCTTCGTCTTCGTCTTCGTC
>NW_026534838.1:1024120-1136789 GCF_026225885.1 Hylaeus anthracinus
TCGTCTTCGTCTTCGTCTTCGTCTTCGTCTTCGTCTTCGTCTTCGTCTTCGTCTTCGTCTTCGTCTTCGTCTTCGTCTTCGTCTTCGTCTTCGTCTTCGTCTTCGTCTTCGTCTTCGTCTTCAGTTTCGAATTCGTGTTCATATTCGTCTTCAGCTTTGTCTTCAGCTTCGAATTCGTCTTCATCTTTGTCTTCATCTTCTTCTTCAGCTTCGAATTCGTCTTTATCTTTGTCTTCGTCTTCTTGCATTTGTACACATTCACATAGATTTTCCCATCTGCAGATATACATAAACAAATAAAATTAAATAAAATATACCTTCTCTTCTAAACAGTGCAACATATATATCATTACCATTTTATATATATTCTTGCATTTTCACACATGTCCATACATTTTCCAATTCTTCATTTGCCATAAGTGCATAAACAAGCCCATTGATAATGTATGCTTAAATTGATGGTCGAAGCTTCGAATACACGAAGTGCTCATGAAAATAAGTAAAAGATTGTCAATGTGGAACTGATTGTGGGTGCTGTAGCTAAAGAATGATGTCAACGTGAAATTTTCATATCACGGTGTTGGTCATGTAACTTAACACGCTTACGGCCCATGCATGGGTCACGATGCATACCCGAATGTAAATCTGGTGTATAAATCAATCTCACGAGGTAGCAGTGAATGTCTCGCTATAATCTGCACGATATAAATAATGTAACGCGACATCGGGTTACTGTGAACAATAAACCAATAAATTCTCAACTTCAGCCTCGGGAGGAATTTCCTGCGAGTATTGGCGTTTACTTATTACCAATACCTATCAAATTTTTCACATTGTCATAGGTGCTCTTATTCTTCCTCGAGTTCCCGACACTTTTATTAGAAATAAAGACGACTAAATTCTTTATCGAGATGGATCCGTAGGTAATAAATCCCTGTCATATAAATACACGACAATAATATTAATTCAAGCCCCTAAGAATGTATCCTGCTATTCATTGGAACTTGCTAAATTTAGTTTTAATTTGAATTAAGTAATAGTTACATGTGTATTTGTCTCGAAGATATGTTAACTTCTTTTGTCTTGAACTCCTATGAATCTATGTTTGTTTTCATTTACGAATTGCAAGTGTAAAATATTCTGTCGATATGATGGGATGGTTTGTCGGTAATGTAGAAGACTCTGTTGGTAGTTTCGTTGATTAGTTAGGATTCAATATTACCAACAGAGTGCACTGCATTACCAACAGTACCCAATCTCGTCGATAGTATTCTATGTACCTAACAGAAACCTTCTGAAACCCAAGCTAAGTGTCTTCTAAGCAATAAACTAAAATTCAGAATTAGCATGTACCTTTTTGAAACCTAACCTTAAATATCTTCAAAACAATAATCTGAAAGTATTTAAAATTAAATACCATTATCTTTAATATTTCTGCAATCTCATTTAAATCCATCGATTGTCCCCGCATTGTCACTTCCTGGGTTTCCAGATATTCCTAAAAATCTCTGGTCTCTAGACGGATCTGCTCAGTTTCAAGCGTCGTCAGCGGACACCAGCGGGCTCTTTTGTCAGCGCCTCCGACAACCATGTCGTCTCACAAAGAGTTAGCTTTATTTTTCAATCCGAAAGTGCTTATATGTCTTCATGCATAGAGGCCCCTTATTCTCTTTCTGAGATAGACTTGAATGGAGGCAGATCGAGATGGGAGCATAAAGATTGATTCTCAGTGGTACCCACGGGACGTGCTAGTCAAGCGACTCTCAGAAAATATCGTAGCCTTGGGTTAGGTGCGAGTATTCGCGCCGGCAGGGTATAGAATATATTTAAAATGAAGAAAAATCTAAATATATGTGAAAACCTTCTGCGTGAGATTCTTCTTATCATCACTTCTTATTGTTCCTGACTCCAGTTTCATCTTCATCTTCATGATCTTCATGGTTACATGGCCCTGTTAGCGTCAGAGTGACGTAATAGTAATCTGTGAATTCTTCAAGTCCTAATGGGAATCTAATCGAAGAATAACAAACCTTTCTGGGATTCTTAGCCCATGCACTGCTAGGCAAAAAAGCGTTTTGTCTTGGGCGTTAAGATTTAATACAAATGTGTAATCTAGGTTATTATTTTGATAATAAAATTTTAAATTTCTTGTGTTGAAAAAGAAATTTACGATCTTCTTTTGCAATAATTCTACCGGACTTAGATAATTTATTATATTATTCAGAAATGCTTGCAGATTGAATTTCAGATCATTCAGTTCTGAATTAAAGTGGTCACTGCGGAATAAAAACAAACTACAACCCCATAAGTTTGTTAATTTCAGATAATTTTTAAATTCAAAAATTGCTTCATACTCCCTAACAAACGTTCTTTCAAATACCCTAAATCTAATTATCAGATAATTTTCGTTCGTCTAAAAAAATTCACAAATATTTATATCCTTTTATCCCCAAAAGTAAAGTTTCTAGAAGTTTGCATACACATTCTGCATGGATTCTTCTGCAAGTGGATGTGTGCAACGTTCCACAGATTCTTAATTCGGGGTCGAGCCGATCGGTCGTGTTCAACTTCCATTGTGAATCCAAAGTTTGGGCTTCTCTTGCGTTTACAATGCGCCAATCGCTATTGAGAGCCAGGAAGAAACTTCGAGCCCTCCAAATCCTTATTAGAATTTGAAGTTCGCAAAGCCAAGGACAGGCAAACTAGACGAAGCACAGGAGGAATGTATGGCGGCTTTAAATCTTGAAAACAGGGAAATTACGTCCGCGGTCTATCCCCGATCCTGTTGTCCTTGGGGCTGAAAAGGTGAATGCAGTAACGAAGACAGTGGCCAACTTGGTCGCCATTGAAGACTAAGTGAAACGTCTGACCCAATAAGATTAGTCTTCAGAAGAGAACTTCAAAGCTCTTTATCCTTTGGATAACTGGAAACTCTTCTTAGAATCTGGAGGTGTCCTGATCAGGAACTTGGAAACTGAACTGAGACGATACTACTTCATTTTAAAGACAAGGGAGACGTTGTGTTCACGTTCTCGACCTAATGTCTGGAGCAACTACATTAAAAAGATAAAAGTGAATCTAACCCAGACCTAACTCGGGTTAAAAGGCATGGAGTAAATAGTTTAGCAGCTTTCACAAGGTTTTCCTTCAGTAGACCTAATCCAGACACTAAATACAACTTCGACTTCATCTTCAGCTTCCTCTTCAGCTTCGTCTTCCGCTTCAGCTTTCTCTTTAGTTCGTCTTCGTCTTCCTCTTCAGCTTCCTTTTTGTCTTCCTGTTCAGCTCCCTCTTCGTCTTCTTCTTCATCTTCTTCTTCATGTTCATCTAATATAATGTCCCAAGTGACTCTGATGTCTTCAGCAACTACATTAACAAATCGAACCCAGACCTAACTCACGTTAAAAGAAAGGCAATAAATCGCAATTCACACAAGGTTTCAGACCTTCAGTATACCTAACCCAGACCTTAATCCTGCCTTCATCTTCATCTTCATCTAATCTAATGTCACGTATGATCCTAACGTCCTCACCAACTACATTAAAAAAGACGGACTCAACCCAGACCTAACCAAAACCTAACTCAGGTTAAAAAAAAAACGTAGTAAATATTCCAGCAGTTTTTACAAGGTTTTCCTTGAACAGCTGGCGCCAATACAGTTTGTAATTCCCTCCAAAGAACGATTTCTCAAGCTGCTGGCAGTCGCACGCATGAAAGAATAATGCAAGCGAATCGTATAACGGTCGACGAAGAAGAAGTTATGCGATATTTCATTGAATGCACAGCAGGTGATCGATTACGTAACAGACAGATGCAACAGTTTACATCGGAATATGCATCGCTCGCTCCATTCAAAGATATCCGACGATCAAACGAGAAGGCTGCCAAAGGTAGAGAAACGAATATACATCCGAGCGAAGAAAGGGAAATGGTCGGAACTGTGATGAAGGACAGCTATCGTGAGGCAAAGGGATGTAAAACGTTGGAGCGAAATTGTACGCTCGGCTGGAGACTTCAGACAACCCAAAAAGGGAGAAATACTAAAGCTTGACACTGTTATCAAGACACATTTATATTTTGAGGAGTAATTAAGGTGGTTTGGGCCTGACAGCGAAGATGCGATGCTATCTTTGTATACAAAAGATGATTCAAGTGAGCCATCCGATTCAGCTATTTTAGAAACTTGAGTACATCTGGAGCAAATCTTGAGAAATACCTTTTAATTCGAATGATTAGCCTCGTAGGAAAATTCAGCGCCCTCCAATTTATTTATTAATACATTACCTTCGCTTTAGGAACGCCCAGCACGTTAAAGCAAACAGCTGCACTTAATAAAATTGTGAGACAATACTCAGCAAACTGTAAGAAAATTGCACGGGTACATGGAATGTCTAGGTTTATTTTCCGAATGTCCTACTGGTGTCTCGGCGCGCCGAGCTAACCTCGTAGCTAGGTGAACGCTGGGAAAGTTAATCGTACCACCTTGTACAGAACTAACTTCATTTATATCAGAATGCGGAAGAAGGGATTCGCCGAGGCGTTGTGAGCGTGCGTGTGTTTGACTAGATCCACACGAGGGTTCTGTGTGACGGTGAGTGTGAGAGCACGAAGAAGATTATTTAAGGTGGTTTGGTCAAAAATGATAACAGTTCAGATTGTTTTATAATTTTGAAAACTCAAAAGTTAGATTTGAATACACATCTGTGTGAAATATGGGTTCAATTTACAGTTTAGTTTGCTAGATATGATCACTTCGTCATACCTTGCCGTATCTCGTCATATTTCGTCACCTGTGATGATACCTTGTCGTATTTCGTCATCTATTGTCATTCCTTGTCTTGACTTGATTCCTCTTTGATTAAATGTGAATCACATGAGCTTATTTCGATTTAAATTGACCAGCCCAGTTTTATGAAAAATGATATAAAAATTCTATAATTTTAACAGTGACCCTTATGAAACATTCAGATTTCCACGTGAATTTTTTCAATTTAAAATCAAAACGCAATTTGAGAACTTGCTGAAAATTCGATATGTTATAAAAAACCGAAACTATGAGCCAGTATATGTATATGAGCCTGCGTACCATTATATTCCTTTTACCAATAGTGTTCCACAATTTCAAACTAGTATTCTGTTAATTGAATTAACACTAGATTTACAGACGTTTATTTTTTTTACTTTCGTTTCGTGTCTACTTTTTAAAACCTTTATGACCATATTTATATCTATTACCAAAGTAATTTGGATACATGCTTGTCTCTTTATGTGGACATAATTTAACATAAATTGACAAAAAATGTAAATGATTTCTGTCACTTTTGGTAACTGCTTTGTAAACCAATTACTAATAAAATTTCTTACACAATTCTTGAAGCACAAGGTGTCAATCAACCTAACACTGCATTCATACATCCCAAATGCAATATCCTGCATAAATATCGATCCGCCTGTTATAGGAGCCGAGCAATCATTCCCTCGTCATTCTCACCCCGTCAATCTCAATAAAGGAATAAGAATCGAACCTAACTGTCCAAAGTTTAGGATCACTTACGCTCTAACCCTCCTCGATAGCCGTCCCGATCGTTAATCTTCGTCGATACACTCGAATCCCTCTCCCCTTGCCGCAGTTGTTCGTCGGAAAGGGTTGAACAACCCTCTTCGCCCCAGCCGATCCATAAAACACCTCCTGATCATAAACCCGTTCTTGCACGAAGCGCGAAGCCCCTTCATCGTTCCTGGAAAGGTAATTGCCTTTTTTTTCAGAGCCACCTCGAACCGCCTTATGGTTCCCGCTCACGCACGACTAAGAATTACACCCTCCTAAATTCGTACACCATCTGATTCCGGGTTAATTGCTCGGCTAATTAATTGCGTAATTTAATGGGTGTTAAGATAAAGCGGTGATTTAATTTCGTCGGGGCGCGAGGTAACGAGTCCGAAGACGTCCAAGATGGAACGGAAGTCCAGCGTTGCTTTATCGGTTGGCAGACATTCGGCCGTTTCGCTCCGCGTTGATTGATCGACCCCGTGCGTTCTTTTCGGAATTATTCGCGTCGTTTGTACTTGTAATGTGTACGTGGAGAGTGAAACGGATCTAGAGAAAAAATTAACGACCGGGGTTGGCTTGCAGTGGCCTTTAGTGGCTGTCGTCGTGTCATTTGAAGGTTGAAATTGTGTGCTTGTTATTTTTCGTGAGAATAGGTCACGAATTATATGTTAGACTAGCTGTGCACCGACGATTTCATACGCGTGGAATACTATTCTTATCCTATACAGGATGTTCTAACAATGTTGGAGGTCCTTGAAAGAAGTGTGAGGTGGTTCAGGAGGTGATTTGAAACAACTTTTTTCTTAGCGAAAATGTTGTCCGAGACTGCGTTAAGGAGATATTAACAGAAAAGCACGAGTATCAGAGCGTGAGTATGTCAGTGGAACGCTCGTGGTGCGTAGACTACTCACTAGACAGCCGCAGTAGCATAGGTTACGTACTAGACAGCCACAGTAGCATAGGCTACGTTCTAGTCAGTCGCAGTACCATAGTCTACGCGCTAGACAGCCGCGCAGTAGCATAAGCAACGCGCTAGTCAGCCGCAGTAGTGTACGCTACGCGCTAGACAGCCGCGCCCTGATTCTGAATTGGAAAACTCATTTCCATCTCTAGTCTAGTTCATTAATTATAGTTTATTTAAAAATATATTGCACAAAACTTTAGACAAGAGTTATTATTTAAAAATGTTTGTTAGTAGAATTTGAATAACTAGTTAATAGACTGCGTATTTTATGCATTTATACAAAACATGGTATGTGTTGTGTATAATTTACAATCATTATGATAAAATTAATATTTTATTTTGCATAAGTGCACTCTTTGGCTATTATTTCTCATATTAGTTTATATCACAAATGCATAAAATCTACAGTCTACAGATTAATATAATATGGTTTAACTCATGACTAACTCCACATCAAACTATCTATAAATTCTCCTCTAAATTTAATGTAGAGGTTTATTTGTAAGTGTTTGACTCCTCCAAAAATAATGACATCCATATTTATCTAGTCACCAAAATATTTAAACTACCTATCTCTCTATCCTTCTCCAAAATTTATTGTGCAAATCCATAATCCCTCCAAAAATAATTCAAACGTCCAGATTTATCTAATCACAAAAATGCTTACTAGAAAACGTTCACAAAGGACCAGCGGAATCCATTTCGACCAGCATCGACGCAAATTGAAAAAGGAAATTTACATACTAGCAGGAACGGGATTCGAAATGGGCCAGGGACGTCCATTCTTCGTGCCAATTTGCACTAATGCAACAACTTCGTCGTGCTAATACGATCCCGCGAAATAAATTGTGTCATATGCATGCTAGGACGGTTAATTGTTAATCCTATGAAAGGATTCGTAAGGACACCGGCCTCCAACACACGCCCGCGTACTCTTACCGATGATCATTAAATTTTGCTGCCTTCGTAGAAGATCTTCCCCTGGCAGTATTCCAGACCTATATTTCGAGCGAGCCAACGATGAAGTAAAGCGAAGGAGCGACGGGGACTCTTTGTTCCATAATCTTTTTCGGTGTAACATCTAGGCCGTTTGATGATTACGAATGCAAAAGTCGTATAACTGAACGATGTTCTTCTGCGAGAAATTATGAAAAAATGTTCCGCCGCCTTTCGCGATACCACGGCTCAGAGATACGGCAACGATATTTGCATAACATTTTAACGGGACGAGAAACGTGAAATTCACTTTTGCTCGCTTTCGAATCAGCTTGGAGAATAATCGTTTCATTGATCAACGTTCGCTCCAGTTTCGAAATTAGTCCAATATGAAATAATTCCGCAGTGTAGGGTAATCAATGAAACTGCAATAAGAGATAATTTCTTTGTTCTTGATATATATTAATGTTTATTTTATTCATTCGAAGAGTGATGAATGATAATGGTGGATGGATTATCCTTCGTTTCGCTTTATCGTTGATTTATGAATGGAGAACTTTATGGAATGAAATGCTGAATTCGTGAGTGATGATAGTAGTGGGAGTATGATAAAATGATGGGGTGATAAGGATGGAGAATGACAAGATGACAGGAAGGGGGGGGGGGGATTATGGGATTATTGGAAGACCTGATGATGAAATGACAAGGTGACGAGATGATGAGAATGTGTGGCGACAAGTTAACAGGGTGGGAATATGAAAATATGATAAAGTGACAAGGTGACAGGATGACAGGATGACAAGGTGACAAAGTAAGAGAATGACAGGATGACAATGTGAACAAATAACATGGTGACAATACGATAGAGTGAACAAATAACAATATGACAATATGACAATTTGACATGATAGGGTGACATAATGACAAGGTGAACAAAATAACAAGGTAACAATATGACAACATGATAAGGTGGCAATGTAATCAGGATGACAACTTGACAAGATGACACGATGAACAAATAATGAGCTGACAATACGATAAAGTGAACAAATAACAAGGATACAATATGACAATATGACAAGATGATAGGGTGACAGGGTGACTAGGTGAACAAAATAACAAGATGACAAGACGAAAAAATAATGAGGTGACAATATGATACAGTGAAAAAATAACAAGGATACGATATGACAAGATGGTATGATGGCTACGTGTCATGATGACAAGGTGAATAAGATAACAGGGTGGAAATATGACAAGATAACAGGATGACAACGTGACAAGATAACAAGACGAACAAATAATGAGGTGACAACATTATAGAGTGATAAGGTGACAAGGTGACAAGGTGGCAAGTAGAGATTCAAAACAAATTTGATTCTGTAATATCTCGTGTAGCATCACATGGCTCACATAGAATGTATGTTTAGTTTTTAACTGATAAGTCTGGACGAATGAATCGAGGTGCGTACTATGCGACACCGTTGAGTAAATGTTTAGATTACTGGTTCGAAAGTCGAGTGAATGTTTATATAATTGAGTAGGATGTTCCTTAGGGTGAATGCGTTTGTATGAACAGAGTGCAAGCGACATGAGAGAATGAAAAAAGAGTATCTCTGAGGCTTGAGCGAACGAATGGTTAGTTCGTAAATTAGTTCTGTAAGAGACGTCGTCGATACTACACTCGGACTTCCTCTAACAAAATAACTAGTTAAATTATATCATTCGGATCTTTATTATACACCCGTCAGCCACCACATCTCGAAATTTCTAAGCAGAAATTTTTCCATTTCAGTACACTGAACAAACCACACAATCGTTTCACCTATGCTTTAGTTTTTAGCGGAACACGCAAACTAAAGTAGGTCTCGAAAAGAGAGAAATAATTTAAATCTCCAATCGTTACTACCGTTGGAAACTAGGTTCCAGGAAAAGAATCCTCTGACCATATAAAGCAGATCAACGACGACGGACTTAGCTTTAATACATCAGCGGGAATCTAATTAACTTCTGTGAAGAGTGAAACTTCATTACTATTGAACCAAGTTTTCTTCGGATCTTCTATTACCGCACTGGCTTCCTTTGAAAGTCATGTTAATCTGTCGAATATCGTTTTACCCTTCTCCATCCTACGGGGGTCACCATTTTCCAGGACTGGAATAAAATTGTCAGTGAAATTATTTTTCCTTCTATTTCAAATGTTGAAACCACTAAATTAAATATAATTAGACTGCGGATTTTATGCATTTATAGAAAATTTGAATGTGCCAGAAAGTAAAACATGCACACAGTATGTAATAATATAAAAAAAATTTTAAAGTAAAAATAATCCGTACTAATATTTGTAAATTAAACTAAATTCCTATTTATGTTCAATTTGGTGTAGCTAGAAAGCTTTTATTTTGCATAAATATTCGTAGTTTAATTATAATTGCACATATAATGCATGGGAATTTTACTATTATTATTGGAAATGGAAATGGGACAAACTAAATTAAAATTCTTGCACTCATTTCTAATATATTGTAACTAATCCCAGCTTCAACTAATACTTTAATCAATTTGAAATTCAAAATTATTACATACGTGCATCAGAAACGAGTTGTAAGAAAAATGCATCAATACAAAATTATAAAGCCTGAAAATTGGTAACCGTTTACGAATATTTGAGATATTATTTAAATACTTAATAAACTATGCCAGCTTTCACGAATCGTATAGACTGCATTATTTAGCAAATAAAAGCTACACAAAGCAAACTAAAATTGTGTATCAATCGCCGTTTGACATTATCGAAAAATGAATATCAACGTTCAACGAGTAACCAGAATGAACCGCAGTAATTAAAAATTAAACGTTCGCTAACTATAAACGAAACGTCCAAAAATTCTACGAAAGTTCGAACCACCAATTGAAACTTTCAGTGGGTCACGATCTAAAAGTTAAATTAGTTCTGATTTGAGAGAACTGATCCATTGTTAAATCGATTGTCCCAAATTGTCCACCTGAGACGTTTCCGAAAACGGTAGTAGACAGAGATGCTGCAAAATTGATTAAGTCCGAAAGAGGTACACACGTACTTGGGGAATTTTATTGGAGAAACAGACAATTTTCTGGTAATAAGTTCAAGGGTATTAAAATAAGTTTCATGTTATGTAGCTCAAGTAGTAACATGTAGAAATATTTTAAATCAATATAGTCCCTACTTGTTCAAAAAATATACTCCAAAAAGTGTTTATCTTGTGAATTCAACTCCATTAAAGTATCATATCGTGTAGCTATAGGAATTAGGAGAAGTTTTCTAAACCTGTCTGATAAACGAATAAGCCGTGTGCAAGCATGCCGAGGCAAACCAGGAAACTAAACAATGCTACTACAAACAAGAAACCGAGTAATCATTCAGACAAAACACATAACCACGGTTTCTCTCGCGTGGACAGGCGCAGAAGAGAACAAATGAATTCAGTTTCAAGAGCTACAATTAAATGCTCGTCCCATACCCAAGAAGAGAACACCTACGAAACGATGGGTGAGAAAGCTGGTGCAAAGTACACATGGACAGTGTTCGGGTTCCAACGTCGTGCATAACTCCTCGCATAGAATTGCTGGCAGGCGTGGACATGAACGAAGCTGAAAGTGACAGAGCGATTAAAACGGAAACAAAGGGAATTGCGAAGGCGGTATCTATAATATATCAGGCGAAGATAAAAGGGATGTATGCATTAAAGGTGTGTGTAATCCTCCAAGCAGGAGAACCTTTTATCAGTTAGCGAGGATAGGAAGGTTGCATTTATGGGTTAATGTTGGAATTATCACTGGACCAATAATTAAAGCATATCTTCGGAACAGAATATTAAAACCTGTAACTGGATGCTTATATTACATAGTCTAGTTAACATAGAATCTTAACACTTCCAAATTTAATAAAATGGTCCAACCCAAAGGCTGCAACAGTTAGATTGAGTTCAAGCCACTTTTACATGGATTTGGTATAAATGAATTTAACTATAGTAACCTAGCCAACCCAGAATCTTAAACCTTTCAAATTTAATGAAAATGGCCCAACCCATAGGTTGTAACAATTAGGTGACATGTTTTCTTGCATGGATTTGGTATAAATGACTTTAACTATAATAAACTCATAATCTTAATCCTTCCAAATTTAATGAAAATGGCTCAACCCATATACTGCAACAATTAGAATGAGTTCAAGCCTTTCTTATATGGATTTGATATAAATGACTTTAACTACGATAAACAAAATCTTAACCCTACCAAATTTCACGAAATCAACAAAAATACTTCCTGAATTTTCCTATAAATTCCACCATACTACGTCGTTGCTGCTCAACCCCCAAAGACTTACAAACTTCCCCAAACATCTCCAAACTCGACGATCACGCTTCCAGCAAATAGAACCGAAACTTCCGAGTGTATGACGCGACATCAATGAGACACGGTAAAGTAAAATCTCTGGAGAACTACAGAGATCTAAGGGACGAGATCGAGTACGTGCAACGGGGTAGCAATTCGGACGATTTCACGATCGTTGAGTAGAGAGGTCGCGATCAGTATGGATCGAGGAAGCACGACACCGATAGCCCGCGATCCGGGACCTTGTATATAGTTCGGTGACCTAGTCTCCAGCCAACGCGGCAGTTGGTCAATACCTTCAGTTTCGGAACTTGTTGCCCCTGAGATTAGATCTAAAAGTAAATTTCCGTCGAGGGACTTTCCGTTTCAATCGGCCGCTCGAGAGACGATACCTCTTTTTCCGAACGCTTTGGCCGCTGTAAGAGAAATAACAGGGTCCTGATAAGGGAACCTACGAGAGTCCAGACAGAGAAAATTCGTTATTTTCCGGAAGACGGGAGCACGTGACCATTGCTAACGTGTTCAGGCGAGCAAAACTAATTGAATTTCAAAGGATATGCTAGGCGCGCTCGGACATTCTCTTTTGAAGGTTTTGGAAGTTTGCTTTTCGACATCGTTACGTTGGTAGACTGGGAATTTTGTTCATTGGTAAGTCAAAAATGGAAGATAACGAAATAAAATTTCTGGGGAGATTAGGAGAAAATAGTAGAAGATATGTGGTTGTTTCGTTTTAGAGTTTAACTAGGGGAGGCTTGAACTCATTTTAATTGTTGCAGTCTATGAGTTCGGCCAATTAAATTCTTGTGGAATTTATAGTCTTGGATGGGGTTGCACGTGTGTTAAAGAAATCTAGTTAAGGTTCTTGTGAAATGTATAGTCTTGGACAGGGTTGCATGAGATTCTTGAGAAAGATGTAGGTATCTTCTTGGTTGATTTTCAAAGACTGTGTCCTTTTTGCAACATGACTCTTGGCCTTAGCTATCTAGACCATTTGACTTTACAGCCTTCCAGCGTTCTTTAACCGTTTTGACTCATCTGTTTTCTCTTTTAGAAATTAATTGTATTAACACTAAACCTACCGAGGTCTTATTTGTTCCTGTATTTTCTATAATAAATCTATTAAAACTAGATGTAAAGACACTTTTTTTAATTAAAAGCATTTCACGCGTACTAAATTGAATAATGAATGGAACAATTGTACACAATTTATATATTTTGTATAAGAACTGTATACAAAAGTGAAAACTGTCATGGTAGATTTAGTGTTAAGGATTGACTATTAATCAAAGGCTGATCTCAGGTAAGAAGGAACAATTTGCCTCAGCAATGTTCATTTTTTACGATTCGTTCCTGTGAGTATTAATTGCAATTTGGCTAACCAAATATATTCAGGTTAGGATCCAAAGGGTTAAGTCTGGGTTAGGTCTTACTTAACTGCATCACAGGTCTACCAAATCCTTCGTCTTAGCCCAATTTTCCCTCTACTAATGCAGGACTAATACAGAATCCTTTGCGATGCAATCTAACCAACCCAAAGCTTCCTGAGTTTACGATACGTCATGGCTATTGAGAAACATAAAACCTCAAGGATTCCAAGCCCTAATTGGACTACTAATGTAGGACACCGTCGTCTACGTACACACGCGAATAAGAATAGGGAATGCAATTGTAGACGAAAATTGCGAAGAAGTCACGTCCACGTCGTAAGCCTGGTCGTATTACAGATCCCGAACAACTGGGAATGGTAGGATAACTTGACTGGAAATGGCTCTGATGTTGCCACGAATGCCTCACACCATGCCTTAAGTGGCACCACGATGGCACAAGAGGTCAACAGGGTTGAGTATTCCCCAGACTTCCTTTCCAGGCTTCAAGGTGACGGAGTGTTTAGTCCAAAGTCTCCAGAGCCAGCCAATGAGGTTGGACCATCGCGGTGGCAGTGGGTAGTCCCATATCGCTGAGTAGAGCTGAGGATTGTCATGTGAGTTGCGGCTCACATCTACGACAGCACCGGCCAGCAGAAACAGCAGACGTTTGAAAATGCTTTGCATCGATCAGTGTGAACAGGCGGGGCTCGCAACCTGGTATAACACTGATAGTGCGTTTGATGGCTTGTAGAATCTTCGTCCTTGAAATAGACGTCGATAGTGATGGATTTTAGGAAGAAACGGAGAGAGTTTGGAAATTTTTATTAACGAAAATACTACATCTAAACTGGTATACATTTAAAATTTTTTTGAATTTCTTAACTTTGAGTTTAGACTCATAGATCTGCCATGTTGAATTTCTGAATTTTATATTTCGATTTGTGATCAACGATTTTGGAAATTAACGCATACCAACTTTCATCTAAATGAAGTCACTTTCCATATTTTGTTCCGCCATATTGGATCTGTCATGTTGAATTTCTAAATTTTATATTTAGATTTGTAACCAATAATATCGAAAACTCCGACATACTAACTTTCCTCTTAATCAAGTCACTTTTCAAATTTTGTTCCGCCATTTAGGATCTAGTTGTTGAATTTTTGAATTTTATAGTTAGATTTGTAACCAATCATATCGAAAACTCCCGGATACTAACTTTCATCTAGATCTAGTCACTTTTCATATTTTATTCCGTATGGACCAGCCATATTGTATCTGCCATATTGAATTTCTGCATTTCGAGTTCAGATTTAAAATCAACTTTCATTAAAGTCGTTCGCAATGAGAACTGTTTCAACAGAAAGTGAGCTAACATTCGATCATGCTTGACAGGAGAATATGCTAGTGTTATACAGTAGAGAATTTGTCACGTTACATATCGTAGCACGGCATCCTGTATGCATAAGTACTATCCTTGATTTCAATTCAGCATTCGTATGCTACGCGTGACAATGGCATACACTTGGAAAACACGAATACTTATAGGCACGATTCAGCTAACGTTGTCACAGAATTTTACAAACATGAAACGTGTTTCGTGGAAAATGTAATATTATAACAAAGTGAAGAAATATACTTTGGGATCCAATGAATGAAATCTCCAGTTGCATTTCGTTGTTACAAAACAAATTTCCTGACATGATAGATAGATTGAGAATTTTATGCATTTATGACATACAATAATATAAAAAACGTACATAAAACATACATGATTTATGTAAAATATATTCTACTATTAATATAATAATATTGTTATTTCATTTTGCATAATTTTTTTTTGCCCATACATTCTGCTTATGTTTATTATAGTAATTTATAAATAAATGCATACAATTCGTAGTTGGAGCTCTGTTTGAAGAAGGGTGAAATAATATAAAATAATTAATAACCGTGTAAGCGTACTGCAAATAAAAGAAACAGTCACAAGATAATAAAGTCCACAGAACTCTCTACACATATTCACTAATTATTTACATTTTTAATTATCATGACACAATCGTAAGTACTTGAATTTAAATATTATTGCTCTAAATTTTTACAAATTTTATTCCTGATTTGCAATATACTCTACACGCTGCTATTTTATATAGTAATCTATGTATAATTATCAAAGAAATAAAATAGTCCCTTTGCATGTACTATTTTTTACTTATAACTCGTGTAAAAATGATTGTTATCATTACAACTCGTTACTAATTGTAAGAACTTGTCACGACGTAGTTTAAATGCATTATGTCGATAGTGTCCATTTGCGTCGATCAGTGCGTCCAGTTAAATATTTACATTCTACGATTCTAGTGGCGACAATGCGTAGCGTGTGCAATCATTGAAGTTCCCGGCGAATGTGGACACTTATCGGTAAATATGCCCACATATGTATTTACTGGATCCTACATACCATGCTCGACATCAAAAGGTTAATTATTCCTGTTCGGAGGTCTAAACATTTGAATGTACGTTCATCGAAAGCGCGATGAACCCCGAAAAACATTTTTAAATTACGTGGATCGATAAGATAAAACACCCGGTACTTGAACAATTTCATTATATTGGTATCACTTGAAAACATTTGCTGTAAATATAAATAATAAGTGCGATTAAAGATTGATTAATGCTTTTGCTAGTTACAACTGGAAATATTTTTAATTTAAAAAATGAAATTATAATAATGTTTATTAATGTAAACAATGTGATTTTGAGACATTTTGAAAAATTGTTATTCTAGATAAAATAGCCTATTGTGATACGTAGTACACTATTTATTAGGTGAATATATACTTATTTTAAGGATACATTCCAATTTATTTGTTTAATTAAGTTAATATTTACTTGGTACCGGCAAAGTTAGGTATGATATACTTCGAAACGTGTTCACGTACTGAGTATTTACCCTAATAGTATAGTATATTGAATAGTTATTCAACTATTTCTACATTTGTGCACTAGTTCTACCTGGACTAGTTCTATTCGGACCTGTTGATATTAAGATAATATAAACAATAAAATAAAAAAAAAATATATACATGTCGAATTGAGTAACCTTTTCCTTTTCGAAGTCGGTTAAAAAGTGTCCATACATTTTTGCAAATAGGAACATCACGAATTCATCTATTATGAAATGCGGAAGGCTCCATCGCAATCGGTTAATTCCTTGCCGAGTTACATCAAACAATAGGAAATTTTCAGTAACAATTGTTATAAACATTGCAAAATTAAAAAATTGAACAAGTTACATCATATAATAGGAATTTTGCGATAATAATAGTTATAAACAACAAAGAAATTCATAAATTTTTGCAACTGTGATCATTGCGAAAACTTCTCCGGCAGCAAAATGTAAGGGGTTTCATCGATTTCATCGATTTCAGGCCAAACATACGTTTCAATCCGATTGGTTCATCTCGGAGTAAGAAGCAAGACAAAATTTTCTGTTTTTTTTTTTTGCAAAAAAGCAGGTAAAACATGACAAATCACAAAATGTTTTGTTTACGGGACCTACTGGAAGAAATATTCTCCAAGATGCAAGAGGTGTCACTCCGATTGATCAAGCCATCTTGATGACGGTTTTTTGCTAAAAAAATGACAAATCGCAAAAAGTCTTGGTAGGGGGGCCACCGAAAGGACATGCTTTACAACATGCAACAGGATTCATTCTGATTAGTCAAGCCATCTCGGCGTAATCGGTGAACATACCTTAAAAAAAAAAAATACATGTCGAATTGAGTAACCTCCTCCTTTTCAAAGTCGGTTAATTAGAACATTTTCCAAAACTCAAAAATATTCAAAACTGAGCACGTCAACGTGTTAGCGCATGTGTCTCACCATTTCGCAATAACCAGCAGCGCTAGTCGATTTGTATAACTCTCGGCACGCTGTTTATTTATTTACTTTCTTTGTCCCCCGCGTCGCCATCGACTTTAGCTCGGTTGTTTCGCGTGATAACGGAAACTCGATTGCGTGGGAATGAAAATACAAGCCGGCCAAATATAAAAACGCAATTCTTTGTCGGTGGGATGGTCTCGTTCTAATTTCACTGGGAATTGTCCCGGCGTCCCACGGTTATTTGCATTTTAATCGTTAATATCCCGTTATCGCGAATTTGCGCCCCGATAAGCAGTTCCGCCGAAATTCGTTCAGGCGAAATTCTCGGCGAATCACGTTAGATTGTTCATTGGGTTCCCGTAATGAGTTTTCGCGTGATGCAAACGTCATTAGTCGCAGTTTACCGGGAAGCTCGCATAAAAATAGTTAGGGAAAGCTACGGTACAATTTATAACAACGTCATCGCGTCACTCGGGCCGCGGAATTCCTGCGTGCGAGAGCCACCCGGGTCCGCGGAAGTTGGGCGACGTTTAATTTATGGAAATAATTTCGAGCGACAAACGTTGTTAAGCAAGCAAACGAGGACGCGCTACTTTCGACTATCTGCGATTGGAATATTAAATACGGACGATGAGGACCGAAACTTTACGATTAATATATATATTATGGGGTACAGAAAGCACGCTGGAAGTACTATTTGGAAAACGTATCGGTATTGGCAGAATCAATTGGAAAATTTATTTGGACGTTGTGCTGATTGGGAGAATTGTCATTAAAAATTATTATGTAGAATCAGTATTCATAAGTGTTCGTACCCTGTAATGAAGAAATTTATCTAAATTAAATAATGGGTCTGATGGTTCCAAATAAATGTTTCATTATAATTATGTATAAGAATGAAATTTGTACGTGTTTACATTTATTATACATGTACGAATACAATTTAGATAAATTTCTAGGATATACATAGGGGAGACGAATACTTATGGGACTGACTGTATAT
The DNA here is from genome assembly GCF_026225885.1 of Hylaeus anthracinus. NCBI lineage: Eukaryota > Metazoa > Arthropoda > Insecta > Hymenoptera > Colletidae > Hylaeus > Hylaeus anthracinus. The sequence goes on from NW_026534838.1 coordinate 1,042,199, forward strand.
TTGGACAAGTATTACTGATTAACGCAGGTGAAATATCAAAGGGAAGATTGTTTAGGTCGATATCTCGAGTATTATTATTTATATTCGAAATTTGTATGGGACATAGTACAAGTGAATTTTTCTGAAAAAGATTGTATTATATACTGGATACTTTCTTCTTTTATGGACTAGTTCCTACCACGGTTACTTGATGATGTCCCTGCTAATCTAGATCTAATTTAACTTTACACTTTATACACTTTATACACTTTATACGCTTTATACACTTTATACACTTTACACTTTACATTTTATGAGTTCAAAGTCTACCTATGAATAAACAAAAGAATTAAATAAATGATTAATAATTATTCAGACATTCGTACATGAGTACCTTAAAAGTATCCAGAATCAAGTAAGAAGACTGTAGAAGTCCCCAAAGAATGAGAACGGAAGCTGCCATACCAAAGTGTTCATTTCATAGCCCATGCTTAAATGGTGGCTCGCTCGCGTGTTCTGCCTGGCGAGTGTCGCGTCTCGGTTTTTATGCACGACACGCCTCACTTCACTTGCGAGAAAGCGCCACAGCGCGCGGTTCGGGCCTAGCGGTGGACGACGGAACTATGGCTTGGGAAGGAAGACAGACCGCGGCTGCGCGGTGAGAGAGTCGCGGCTACCTTTTGCGTTACAAGCTCTCGCTCTTCGCATACTTCTTTGGGTTGTAGCTGTGGCTCGCTTGTGCTTCTCGAAATAGAAAAAGGGAAGAGCGAACAACAACCGCGTGACGGTCGATACGAAAACTCGTTGAATCCATCGAGAAAATAATTCGTGTAACATTAATATCACAGCAAAATCATATTCCCCATTATTGTTTAAATAATAAGTATCGTTAATGATTAGACTGCAGATCTTTATGCATTTATAGGAAATTTGAATGTGCAAGAACCTAAGAAATGCAAACAATATGCAAACAATATTATATAAGAATATAAAACAGATTGAAAGTAAAAGTAAAGTAAAGTAAGTAAAAGAAAGAAAGTAAAGAAAGTAAAGTATTCAGGTTCAATTTATGTAGCCACGTTCGCGAAGATTTTATTTTGCATAAAGATCCGCAGTCTATTCATGATTAATGTATCTATTATCAGAAATTGATATTTAGTTAGTCCAATCAATGGATATTAAAATATTGACAAATTTCTCACGATTAATGTCTCGAATGAATATTCATTCTGAACCGTAATTTTCATAAATGTTTAATCAAAAATTGAACAATACTGTATGTATCACAAATGTTTAATTATTTCGGAGATATTCAGTTTTAATTGTTCCAATCAATATATCTTAAAATATAGAAAAATATCTCACGATGACTTATTTAAATTTTATTCTCAACTTTTCATGTTTGGAAATATTTATTTCTCAAAAAACATTGGTTTAATAATCTGAAACTTTACAATGCAGTAAATATGTACATCTCCGAATTAATTGAATATTTACAATGCATATAGTAACATTCAGTCTTCGATTAAATATTAATAAGAATCACGGTTCAGAGTAAGTATTCATCAAACAGAATAATCATGAGAAATTTTTATGTATCGTTATATCTGTTAGCTGGAACAATTAAAAATTAATTTCTGACAATATTTGTTCAAGTAATGGCCGAGAATATGACTTTGCTGTAATGTTACACCCCGCAACAGCGATACATAGATATTTTTTCTAAAAATGTTCAAAATCATTACTAATTAATATGTAACTAGTTTCTGATTTCAGTCAGCACCCAATTACGTTTCTTTTGAGTAGCTTCATGTGTGAACGATCTAATAGTTTAAATATTGGACCACGTGAGTCTTATTCCGTTAGATCCCTGAAATATCACATTGTGTGTCCTCTTTTTTCGCTCTCAACTTTTCAACTTTTTATGTGTAACGGGACATATTTATTCTGTTACTACCCATTGTATATTTTTAGGTTAGGTTAAGTCTTTATATTTTTGTATATTTGTAGGTTAGGTTAGGTCTTTATATTTTTGTATATTTTTAGGTTAGGTTAGACTACCCATTTCATCGCCTCGCGTTTGTCACCATATAACGAAACACGAATTTCGGCTGTCGAAAATATGATAAAAAGAATTTCAACCTTAAAATTGTACGTAATGGGGTAAAAGTGTAAGCTGCATGATTCAAAGAAAAATTATACGTAATTATTGCTACTCCCTTCGTCGTTCAGCAAACGGTAACAGTATCAGAATGCAAGTCAACATGCTGTGAAAGGGGGAGTTGCATTCGGCGTGACTCGCAGTTAGGCCACATTGAGCGGCCAATTGAGCTTGATATCCTATAGGTCAATGGTGCCCATGATAGAAACCCTTGCATGGCTTTGTTCCCCTCTAAACACCGTATTATGCTTGTATGGGGTGCGTGTGCACACATGACGCGACATCAGTCAACGTTCCTGGACTATGGGAAACAGCCTAAGCTTCGGAGCTTTACGTTGGGTAGCGCTGTTATAGGTTTCAAACGGTACAATGTCTCTTATTCTCACTGTTTACTCCCTCCATCCCCTCTTTCTCTCACTCTCTCTCTCTCTCTCTCCCTCTCTCGATGCAAATGCAGCTTCCTCCGTTTCACTGGCTTGCGCAGGCTTTCTCTTTGCCTCGCGGTAAGTAAAGTGGGTTGTCTTGCCATCCCGATTGATCAACACGCATACTCGCTCATTTCTGAAGTATCTCAAGCGTACCAATCGTCTCCCTTAATGCGAATACAAAAACTAACGAGGGGATGAGAGTGGATGTTTGTGGTACGTAGACGTCACTTTAATCGGTGATCAAATTGATGGCACTCCCTATCCTTTGCTCTTTGAATTTTCAGGAGGCTGTGGCCTAATCAGATCAAGTAGGTTCGTTCGAACAATGTTTACTATAATGTAATGTCGCCTTTCCTATCTATACACGTAACTAATCCAACAATTTTTTTGCGCGCATTATTCTGAAATTTATAACTTAATATATTTTGATCTTTATCGAAGAATGTGGAAAATATGCGACATATATACAAAAATAAATATACGAAGTATCAGAAATGTTATTCTAGGATTAAAAATTAGTAAGCAATGGAAAAACTCCACCTGGCGGCGTGAGAAGCTTGTACTTAACCGCTCACCCACCGATCACACTTCAATTACGGTTTCACAGAATCGAATTACTAGATGCGTATCAAACTTTAAATCAAAATATCTCGAAAACCAGACCCCATTCTGAAAAAATCTATTATGGTTTTGTTATACTACATGTTTACTACAATTTCTATATGTTGTGGTTCCAAAAGCAAGTCCACAACCCTGAACGTCCCTTGTAAATCAACATTCTTCTTTCTTCAACAGTCTTCCCGAAAACCGGTATCATTAAAATCAACTTCATAAATCCAGAGTTGTACCCCGAACGGTTATTTTATTCCCCGAGTCCATTACATCACCTCTTGTTCCGCAATCTGAGAAATAATTACGTGTTGCAAGCACTGAGTACAAGTTAACCACAGAAGTGCTTTGGTGAAAATGTAGGACGCATAAGTGCATAAATATTGCAGTCGGATGTCCAAGGTAGGACCGTGAATGCACGTTCATAGCGCCCAGAGGATTAATAAACCGAAAAAGTAGCTCGACAGGACTTTAAAATTTTTAAATTCAGAAAAATGTTGATATTCCGTCGCTTCCCTCGGTATCGCGCCAAGTACATTTCGTCCGACTGTGTTTTACATGTCTGTGCCTGGCTAAAGGCTTAACCGAGACACGACCTCTGCGAGCAACGGGATTAGGGTACGCTCCAATCAGCGCGTTCGCGTCACCACACTCTAATACGGACTACCAGCGCGATCCAGCGTCAAATATTCATACTGTATAGGTGCTAGATCTTTCTAATCCTATGCGGCTCCCACTGCAACAAGGTGGCGTATCAGAATTGCAACCCTTGTGGCTTCATTACGAATATTAATGCATTTATGACGAATCAAATATTGGGATATGGTTGGACACGTGTGCAGGAGCAAAAATATTAGGTCAGACAGTTTGTTCGGATTTTAATGTGCAAATAGATAGTAATTTTTCTTGGACTAGGAAATATCTTTAGCTAATATCTAAAGATCTGAATATCTGAATATTTAAACATCTAAACATTTAATCATCTAAATATCTGAATATCTAAACATCTAAATATTTATATTTTTCGATATTCTCCATTTTGTTCAATAATTTTTCCCATCTTCTGAGCAAATGTTAAGTGATGTTTAACAAATCTTTCAGAATCGAAGCTATTTCCACTTAGAAAATTTCGTAAAAATCGAACAAATTGATTTATAAAATTTGTAGTCAGAAAATAATGTAAAGTTTTTATTGTCGAGTGACTTTAACCTCTTGAGGGATATTACACAAATGTGTACTTTATTGCAAAAAAAAAAACAAAAAAAAAATTTAATAATACAGTATTGTCTCGAAATAAGCAACTCAACGGCACCGATGGAGTTGCTTATTTCGAGACAATACTGTAGTTTACATTTCATGAAAACCACAGCTCAGAACTTTTTTGCTTACCTAATAACAATAAAATTGTGACAAAGCATGTTAAATTTTATGAGGAATTGATGAGAAGATTCTATTGATACTGTGACTCACAAAATAGTTTCTATAACTAAAATTTGAAAATTATTATACTAATCAATCAACCAACAACAGTTCCTGAAAGCTGGTGATCGTGGATCATGCTGGACGAATGCAGAATTCTCCAGTTTATCATCTAACGTGTTCGTATGTGATGATTGGATTAAGACTTCCCCTTAACTCGCAGAATAACCTGGATTACATGGTTTACAAGAACCGGAAGCGCCGAAATCGAATCCTATGCATGTAGCTAACGTAAATCAACATCGTGCTCCATCGTGCTGGTAGACGGAAATAACGTTTGACTTCTCCTAGTAACGTCAGAAATTATTATAGGGCACTAGTGTATGTGTGTATGTATGTGTGGTGTTCAACTCCATCGCCTTCATTGGACGCCTTCATTCACTCTGTCAAAGAATATATATATATATATATAACTGAGCAAGCTTCTTAGAATTATAGTGCACTATTTTCTGTTATGCAGTACTATTCTATATATATATATATATAAATATTTATATATTTAGATAATTAGATATTCAGATATTTAGATATTTATATTTTATATATTACGTATTATTGTAATAAGTATTACTTGAAAATATTTGTTATTTTAAATAATAACTATATTTAGACACTCTTTAATGTGTCTAATATATCAATCTTTACAAGCGACAGCTTCTACTTCTAACTTTGAAACTAAAATTACAATAACTTTTTTCGATATAAATTATGTGATACTGTAAACGATTATAATTTTTATAATATGATTAATACTTTGCCTTCGTATTCGGTGCGAAAAGAGATCAAAAAGTCTTGTACCATTTTGGACTTCGAAGCTCCGTTACCTAGATACGTGCAATTAAAGTTTACTGGTTTAATTATTCATGCGCGCCATTTTGTATTCCCAGTCAGCTGATCGCGCGACTGCGCACTCATTCCCAACGCACGAAACTTTCCACTCTCATATCTTGATAACGAAGTCTCTGATTGCAAAATGGAAAAAAACTTTTCGATTTCTATTTGCGCGAGGAATTGATCTCGAATAAGTTTTTCCACAATTTCATACATTTACTGAGCAAGCTTCTTAGAATTATAGTGCACTATTTTCTGTTATGCAGTACTATTCTATATTATTCTGTATTGTGCTGTATCATGCTGTAGTATTCTATAATTTATTATATCCTTCAGACAGCTACATATAATTCAAACTTAGAAAGTAAAATTACAATGATTTTTTCAATATAAACGATATGATACTGCAAAGGACCATCATTGTTATAATATAATTGTCAGGCGTAGAAATTAATACTGTGCCCTTGTATTCAATCATTTATAATTTCAGTTTAAATAATAAATATTTATTCGTCATTTTATTAGTATAAATTAAATTACCAACATTCTAGGTTCTCTAAAATTTAATATTCGCCTGGAGAATGAATTTACGAATACAATTAATGCCATTTCCATGCGTTACCTCGCTCTCTCACCTAAACGAATTACATACTTTCCAGATCGCGAATAAATTGTTTCCAATTAACGTCACGCGAATTCTCGCAGTAATTATCTCATTTTCGCGAATCATCGCTGACTGAAGCATTAGTGCAATTAAACGTATGATTCACCTTTCTTTCATTTCATCGTCGCTGATAAACGATAATGTTCAAGGCAATTAAATTAATTCTTTACTTCATTAAATGGCTTTTCGTAAATTTCAAAGTCGGTAAATATATTTTAGTAAAATTACTGCAGATATTAATTTTCTCTATTCATAATATAATTGAATTCGGTTTTCACATAAACTGACAGTAATACATGATAAAAGCTTGCCAGATTAATTAACCATAAATGAGGCAAACAACTGACGTACTCAATTATTATTATATATTAGATTATTATTATAAATAAGATTATTAGCAATTATTAGAACTATTAATAGTAATTCACGCACTCTGTCAAAGAATTGTTTACATTTCTTATTAGATCTGTATGATATTCAAATTGTAATTTAGGACGTCACGTTTTCTTTAGAAGTTATTATAAATTTTTATTGAAATAATATAGAAACAAATGTCGTACGTATTTTAGAACTATTCATAGCAACTCACAGACTCTTTCAAAGAAGTGTTTATAATTTTTATTACATCTGTATGATATTTAAATTGTAGTTTGGGACGTCACGTTTTCTTTAGAAGTCATGCCAAATTTTATATTTAAATAATTTAGAACAATAAGTTCTTTTCCATTTATTTCGTAATTATACATTATTTAGAGTAACGATTTAGGCAAGACGTGAATTTAATGTTCCACGTAGCGTTTAGAATCGCAGGGAAAAAGCATAAGCTAGAATTAAATGGCTACTAGTGGACCACATAGTATATTACTATTACGTGGCCCACGTGGGTACAATTGCAAAGTGCATTTGTAATTGGAATTTCATTCCTTGATGGAGCCCTATACTTTTCAGCGCGCTAACCGACGCAATATTTCATTCCGTACAGGAAAATAACAGAGCACTGGTGCGAGGTGACTATCACTTTAAAGAATACTTTAACTTGGAAGTTTTAAAAGCAGCACTTGTGGTCTCCGTGAAGCTGGCATTTACGGAAGCTCATAAATAATTAAGGATTCTGACTTCGTTTTCTATAGTTCTATAGCTCGTGATCAAATGAACTAATAGTTCTTTTGATATGAACTATTGAATACTTTTTTTATTGGATAATTTTTAACATGAAGTATTGGATAATTTTTTTATTGGATAATTTTTAATATGAACTATTGAATAATTTTTTTAACAATTTTAAGTGCTTGAATGCGTGGTCTGCAGATGAATTTTGATGATATCAAATGAGTTTTTGAGTGAATTTTAGCAAGCTAAAGATTATGTTGAAGAGTTTTGTCCATTAAATGTATTGGATAAGTTTTTTAACAATTTTAAGTGCGGGAATCTGTGTACGATCACTTATAGGGTGGTCAGAAGCTCAATTGGGATGAGTTCTGATAAAACAAAGAATTCATGGATAATTTTGAACATGTTGAACATAGTTCTGAAGAGTTCTATCAATTATTTGTTCAATATTCTATCGAGTACTATCTAAGAACTCTTTTTGGTTTTATCAGAATTCAGTCCTACGAAACAACAGATAATCCATATAACAATTAAACAATTAAAGACTGGATAAGATCAAGAAAATCGGGATCAAAACATTGCAGTTATTCAATCGAGGTTTCTATTCTGTGTTTACATTTGGTTAGAGTCAAGCGTTGGACGTAGAAAAGGACAGAGAGTGAAAGAGAAAGAGGTCCGAGGAAAAAAAGCAGTTGGCAGAAGCGTATCAATCGGTTAGGATCATATTACACTGCTCGCTCGCCGAGTGTCAAGGGGGAACCCCCTCCCGAGTAGTGTGGATAGTCATCTTGCATTTATCCAGTCAATCCTGTCTTGCATTTATCCAATTTTTACTGTAATTCTAATTAATCAACAACTATAAAACTATTGAAAACACAATCAGAACGCTTAATTATTTATTTATGAATATTCACAAAGTGACTTGGCAGCTTCACAGATACGCCCTTGTTTCCGTCAAGCTGCTGAGTATACTAACCAAATTGAATGCAACTGCGCGCATGCATAAAAATGCATAGTAAAGAACCGAGGAATTACCTAACGTTCAATTTTGCCTTCTGACCTCGACTGAATCGAAATAGCGTATCGCGATACAACGGCGATCGTTTTTCAGTAAGCATAACCACGGCAAATGAGAACGGTTCTAACTAAACCATGTCGGTTAGTAATTCATCATTGTCGGCGTCGATTTAAAATTAAAATCGCTCCGAGAAACCCAATTCCGAGCGACAGAAATTTCATTGATGAGAATTTTAATGCGATATCGTCCAACGTGACCGTGGAAAACAATAAACGATGGAACAGCTCGCTGAAATGCAATACAGACGGCGAAGTTATTTAAAAATCCACGATTTAATTAATCAGCGAAAACCATCGAAAACTGATATCGCGTTCAAAACTTTTTATTCCGCGTGTTTTCGCGGAAATTAATCAGGAACAACTCCTGCGCCGTATTAGTGCAGCAGTTATACGATAATTAAATAATTATACATTTCACGAATGTGGAAGTTATAATTCAATGCGATTGCGCGTTTCACACGAAGTGTAAGGCCGAACGCACACGGGCGCCACCGATTTGAAATTAGTGTTGGAAACTGTTTGCGCTCTTTGTTTTACCTACTCCACTATCTTTGTTTTACCTAAATCCACGGCCGCATGCAACTAGTTTCAGAGTGGTTTGAAACTGATAAGTTGCGCCCGTGTGCGATCGCCCTAGACAGAATTGACTCAATAAATGCAAGATAACGATCCACACCACTCGGGAGGATGTTCACCCTTGAAAAGCGAGTCCCCTCTCGGCGAGCGAGCAGTGTAAAACGATCCTAACCGATTGATACGCTTGTTCCGAATGCTTTTTTTTCCTCGGACCTCTTTCTCTTTCACTCTTTGTCCTTTCCTACGTCCAAAGCTTGACTCGAGCCAAATGTAAACACAAAGTAGAAACCACGACTGGATAACTGCAATGTTTGGGTCCCGATTCTCGTGCACTTATCCAGTCTTTACTCTATAAACCATTCCCAATCTGCTACCTAGCGTTACTGACGAGTCCACTAGTAGGCCAAAGACGAAACGCTCCTTGCTTATAACTCTAATGACTGTAAAAATTCCATCAATAAAAGGAAACTTCATTGCATAATAAGGTTCTACATTTTGTACGAAACAGGACCTTGGAAACTAAATAATACGAACGTTACATTTCATTTGCTTTTATTAATGAAATGTAACGTTCGTATTATTTAGTTTCCAAGGTCCTGTTTCGTACAAAATGTAGAACCTCGGTTTATAATAAAGCTTTTTAGAAGCCACCGTGGAATTGTGCACGACGCTCGCATTGTTTCCAGCGAGGTTTTAAAATCATTGAGCTTGTTTTCCCTCGTACTCGTAACATGGAAATTTTTGCAAATGAGATTGAACGCATGCAGTCGAATTTAAACTACTGTCCGGCCGTAATTTGTTACGGTTTTAACGAACCGATGTTCGTTCAACGTTCCAGCAATCTGGCCAATCCTATTATATTTCGTTAAAGTGCTGTTCATTTGTCTTCGTAATGCTTCGATCTTGTATTTCGAGCGAAGATATTCGCGTCGTTAACACTAGACTTATAGAGCACTGTCATTTTGACCGATTCCAAATTATGCAAGGTTTAGCAGAAATTGTTTATTCTGTTCATCAATCATTTATGCTGACTTTTATCCATATTAAAAGACAAGTATATATTCCAATTCATTTTTGTTCAAGTCTTCTAATTAATTATAGTAAATCGACTTCATTTATTAAAACTTCATTTATTATATGTTATATAAATAACAGTGCTTTTTACTAAAAGAACTAAACAAATTAATTCTGAAAGTCAAGTGTCAACAAAATTTTATTGGACTTCTTGAATTTTAATGAAGCTAGAAAGCTAAGTACCACAATAAATTTTTGATTATATAGTCTTCCAAAGTCTATACAGTATTGTCTCGAAATACAATTTAATCGCGGTAGAAATTTTCAAGAGTATTAATCTTGCAGTTAGCATGTTAAAGCATTACTTCAGTAATAGAAATGTGATAAAACAATCTCCGTGAATATTAATGCTATCGTGGTTTCCGGCCACTGGCTTATAAATACCCTGTGTTTTCTGGTCAATTGCTGTCAATTGTAGATAATATAGTTATCATGTCTATCTATAACTGTATCAGACGATTTCGGTGGGTTGAAAGACACCTGATCGTTATAGATACATTCCACGACATGCATCAGTCTCCAAAATGTCATTTAGTGCGAATACTCGTGAAAGTTAATGGACGTCTGACGGATGGTTGCCTGAAGGATGATGTAAATCCGTCTGCAACTCGATAGGTCCTAGATGGATGTGCATGACTCGATTACCGACAGATTGACAAGAACACATAGTAATGTATCTAATTGTGGCTCTGTACCACCAAATTTACATCATGCTGGGTTTAAATTTCGCGCCATTATTGCGGTGTATCACGCTTCGCAAAGGTAATATTGATTCATTAGCTCGTAAATCATGTTACTGAGAATATCACCTATTAATACGATCCATAAATTCATTCCCATTTAATTTATTTAATTTTGCATTATATATTATGTTAAAATACTTGAAAATACTTGAATGAACCAAATACCAAAAATAAAAGTACCTTTATCACCAAATTTTTTTATTTCGCTAATCTATGCTTCTTGAACCAAACAGAAGTTATTTTATTCAATCCGTGCAGATATTAACTATTAATAAAATCTATCCATACATTCCTATTTAAGTTATTTAATTTTGCATTAAATATCATGTTATGACTTTTTTCTGTTTCACTAATGCTTTTCTAACCACACAGAATGTATTTTATGCACGAATGAGCCACTAGTACGTCAATTTTTCAAGTGCTCCTACATTCATTGAAAAATAATATTGTCTATGTTACGTTACGCTACGGAGTGCATGTACAAGGTACACTATCGCGCATGTACTGCCTGAAAATACAGTGTACGTTTACGTTAGAATTGTCAAGAATTTCGATATCGAGCGCGTTGAAGTGCAATAAATTATCTCGCACGAGAAATAAGGAGTTTAAATTACCTTCTCGCGCCATTGGGTGCGAAGTATGACCGAGTTAAATAACTTCACAACTACGCTTCACTCCATAAGCTATTTATATCTCTTGAGGGTAAGGAAGGCCTATATTCCATCGCCTTTTAGTCTTCATAACCTATTTGTGCTTATAGGCGGACTAATCTGCATATGCACACGTTCCCGTCGTCACAGAAGGCGTGTACACCATTAGCCACAAGTTTTATACTGTCTTCTTCGCTGCTATATTTTGGAATACAGCGACCCAACAACTGTGCCCAACATAGCAACGATAATTGCTCAGAAGTAGACTGTGGGTTGTATGAATTTATAAGTATAATCAAAAGGTTGCACTTATGCAAAATAAAATAATATTGTATGTTGAATATATTCCACAATAGATATAATTATATTATTTTATTTCATATATACACATTATTATACAGGGTGTTCCAAAAATGTTGGAGGACGTTGAAGAGGGTGGTTCGGCGGATGATTTGAAACACCTTTTTCCTTAGCGAAAATGTTGTTTGAGGCTTTGTTAAGGAGATATTAAGAGCAAAACACCGACCAATCAGAGCGCGGCTACCTAGAGCGTAGCCTACGCCACTGCGGGCGCTCCACCATCATACTCGCGCTCTGATTGGTCGGCGTTTTCTCTTAATATCTCCTTAACGAAGCCTCGCACAACATTTTCGCTAAGGAAAAAGTTGTTTCAAATCACCTCCTGAACTGCTTGTTTCAAGGACCTTCAATATTTTTGGAACACCCTGTATATTATTGTATATTACAAACGTATAAAATTTGCAGCCTTTTTTACGTGTACGACGATTATGTTAGCAAGAAGTATTTGTTGCAGAATTCAAACACTAATAAAATAAAAGAGTAATTAGTTTAATTATTAGAACTTTGCAATATCACAAAAAATAACAAAATTAGTTCACACAATCATATTCACACACACATCTTTGTGTTTCAAAATATCCTAATCATATTTTGCATTCAAATCATTAACAACTTAAAATTCACCTGTGAAATTATTCCTAAGAATTATTCTTAACAACTCTATACTTTAGTCCGTCTGCGACGTTAACACAGACATCCCATCGCAAAGGTTTTAACAAATCACTCCGAGGATTTATTAGATAAAGTTTCCTCAGATATTAGACGTCGTATGTGATTCATACACGACGTTCCACCTAGATTTAGCCGGAATACTAGACATTACTGGGATAAATGGTTCTATAGCAAATGGCTAGGTCGCGTGGGATCAGTTACTTGGATTCCAAGTAAGTAATTGTATCTCGAAACCTGAATCCACTTCGCTATTACGGGGGAAGTAATGCAAGATTTATCACTTGCGCGGCATCGGGCCTATTCCGTGCCATCAGATCTGTATCACAATAATCTTTCAAACTAGTCGACAGTTTGCGACAGCCTGTGCTCAGGATAATAACTACATTGGCGATTGGATATATTGAGCATAGTGAGTGAATGTTTTGTTATTGGTCGAATTGTGAGACAACTATATCTAGTTTGATTATATTTTAATGAAGTTAACACACGATAATTAATTAATACAGTTAATTAATACGGTTCGCTTGCTCATTTGCCTTGCACACAGCTCGCTACGCGTTTACACAGGTAAGTTAGTAGGCGCATGCGTAGCAGACATACAAAACGCGAATTGGCGCACCGACCCCACACGCACGCTCGCAAACCTTATAACAAAAAAGCACTAACTCTAATCGAGTTTTTACGTCATCAGAATGCGTTTTATTTTACTGTACAACTCGACTGTGACACCTTGTGTACCAGTCTTGCATTTATTTGTTCTGCAAATTCATTTAATTCTTGGTTTATGTTACTTTGCACTTGCACTTGCTCATATATGTACTTATGCTCTTCATTATTCTCTTCATAATCCTCATGAGGAATGCCAGTTGGGGACTTAGACCGTATAAATGAGTTATACATAAGTCTTGTTCCGTTATATAAGTCTTGTAACGTGAATATTAGTCGTGACTCTCGCGCTGTCTTCCTTCCTCAGCCGTAGTTCCGCCGTCCGCCGCGCGCTGTTGGGTTTCTCTCAGCCAAAAACGTATCCTTGGCGCTTATTACCACAGCCGCGAAGGCAGAACGTCGGCGCTCGATTTTAGAGAGTCGCAATGCCACGTTCTCCTAAATAGCACACCTTGTTTCTTGAAATTGCTATTTAGAGGGACATTATCACTTGGGTTGCTTCATTACAGAACCTGCGGTAACAAAATAAGGATTACAAACACCGTAAATAAAGAAAATAAGATATTCCTTTGCAAATAATTATTTACCATGTCTTTCTAAACAGCAGTTAGACTTAAGGGACTCCACCTGTGTTATATTTTGGAAATTCGTAGATTTCTGAAGTGAAGGTCACTTTTGATGATACCTGCCTAAAGAAGGAAACGAATAACACCAACAATACAGCGGGATTCCTAAGAACATACCATATATTCCGTTCGTGATTACGTACATCCTGACATCTGTCCAGAATGGCACGTGAACTCGCCTTGGCGGTGGCCATTTGCTTCCCGTACGACGCTCGCTGGCCACCTGCCAAGAACGAATATCGCACAGCAACGGAACGTCGAGCTCGAATTGTTGAATTACCGACGAATGCCAGCTACGACGGTATTAGCTGGTCTGCGATTTAATCGTAGGCCTGGCATCTGATTCTCTTCGCGACAAATAACGAAATGGCATTGTCGGGAACATGGAAGACACCACTGCATTCGAGGAATGTCATTCGCGCCGTCTTAGCTGTCGGAAGTTCTCACGAACCTGGGTGTCTGTTTAAATTACTTCCATTCCCCATTTCCCGTTCCTTCCTTTTTATTGTTTTAAAAGTCTTTTACCGAGATGTCTTCTTCCCATCACTGGCTGTTTGTTTAACAAATTGTACATCTAGATGTCCTTTTATTCCCATTCTTTGTCCTTTCTTGTTTTAAAAGTTCTGTATTGGTATCCCTTCTTTCCCGTCACTTACTGTTTGTTTAAAGAATTCTTTATCTAAATTTCTTTTTATTCCCATCCCTCGTTTTAAAACTTCTTTAATCTACTTTAATCTACTTGTAATTACTGCTTGTTAAATAAATTCTGTGTGTGTGTGAATGCTTATTTACCTTTATTTACAAAACCAAGTGTTAGTGATTTTAATTCGATTTCTTCCTCCAAGTTTTCAGTGATGTTTCGATCCAGCCTTTGAAGAGGCATTACCAGCATGTGTTGTGTATCATATAAACGCGATTATTTTACAGTGCGAGCCCCCGAGGTCGTTTCCCTCTTGGAAATAGCAATTTAATCTCAATTTTCTTGCACTTAGTGTCAGGTTCCTGCATAAAACGTTTAAGTATATTGCTCTATTCAAAATACAATCAGTAAGTACTAAATTGCCCAACCCCTTACCCAGCTATGCAATCTTACACAAGCAGGAATCTCGTTCCGTGCTTCACTGTTGACTTTATGTACTTTATAAGAAGCTTAGAATGTTGCTTCCTTCACGTCGCAATACGGCTATCCGAGGCAAATATTACATTGAACTTTCGACTGAGCGTGGAACCTGAGAAGAGATTCCTGATCTATCGCTTTACCTCGCTTTAGCAGAACAATGCGAAGCTAACGTTATTTCAAAGTTTTCAATCCCATCTTGAACCTTCATAAATATCTGTAATACACAAGCTATTATGCCATATTTGTTTTAGAGTGATACATTTAATATAATTATTCATAAATTACTTATTTTGTCGTTTACTGTGTTTTAATCAGTCGGCTGTGGAATTCCCTTTTCAGAGCTGGCACGTATATGTGTCGTGAGAATCAAGCTACGATAGGTATAGTCAAACACAGAGTAATATTGAATCGCAAAGACTTCTATAGATTAGGTCGTCCCAAAATTCATGCCATTTATGCTTCTGCTACAAAACAAATACGTTTCAAATTAATATTTGAAACATACTTTTAAATAACCAACGATAACTAAATTTTACGCATAACGTATATTTATACGTATAACGAGTATATTTACTCGTAAATTACAGTTAATTGGTTAAATAAACAGAAGATTATAGTAATTAATTTCTCAGAATTTTCAGGATGCGTTCTTCGTGAGAAAAGAGATCGAAAAGTTCTTTATCATTTTGCAATCCGAAGCTCCATTACCTAGATACAAGTAATCAAAATTTACTGGTGTAATTCTCCATGCGCGCCATTTTGTATTCCCGGTCAGCTGATCCCGCGTCTGCGCACTCATTCCCAACGCACGAAACTTTCAACTCTCATATCTCGACAACGAAGTCTCCGATTGCAAAATGGAAAAGAACTTTTCGTTTTCTATTTGCGCGAGGAATCGACATCGAACAAGTTTTTCCACATTTTCAGGCATTTATTGAAGAAGCTTTTTAGAATTATAGTGTGTAGACCTGTATAATGGTGAATTAGTCTGTATTGTTAAGTATTTGACTATTATAATATCTTGTATGTATATATTTAATGCATCCCCAAGGGGTTCGCATGGCCCCCTTCCATTTACAATTTCCTTACTTACAATAAACTTACTTTAACCTTATTCGTAACTTACTCTATCCTTAACCTATCCTTATCCTACACTTAATCTCTAAAAAAAATAAAACAAAACAAAACAAAAGACGCAAGACAACGCGAGAGAGAGAGAGAGAGAGAGAGAGAGAGAGAGAGAGAGAGAGAGAGCCGCATTGCGCCCCTGTTTCCAGAGCATTCCCCACCCTCCCCGATCCTCCTTCCCTCATCCACTCTCCACATCCATTCTTATCCTCTCTAACTCTTTCATCCACCATTCTCCCCTCCCCGACACGCACAAAATTTCCCTAATCCTTTCCCCTATCCCTCTCCCTTCTTCCTCCCCCCCCCCGTTCTCCCGCACCACTCCAACACATGCTCCCACGTCTCCTCCTCACTCCACCTCCACCATGTGTTCCCTGTACATGCTTTCCCATATCCTATTATCGCCCTTCCACCCGCTATTCTTTCCTGCTCTGCAATCTCGCTCAACTTCCACTGTATTCTCCTCTCCTTCTGCGTAAGGTCCTCCTCTATTCTTTCCCCTCCTCTCCTTAAATCCCTCTTCTTCCTAGAAACCTCCTTTTTCATCATTTCATTTTGTAGCCTTGCCACCACTATTCCCTTCCCACTCTCCCCAATCCGCCCAACCTGCCTTGCGCTTTCCACCTCCCCTTCTACCCCTATCCTCTTCAACACCTCCTTTACCGCTTCTTTCTCTTTCCCTCTAGCCGTTCTTATCCCCCTAATTATTATATTTCTCCTCCTCTCCGCCCCGTCTGCCATTTTCACTCTTCTCTCTAGTCCTTTCAGCTTTTCCTTCCATTCCCTCTCCCCCTCGCCCCTTTCCTCTCTTCTGTCTCTCCCCCCTATCTCCCTTTCCCTCTCTTCCAGCTCCTCTATTTTTTCCTTTAGTTCCTCCTTCTCTGCCCTCCATTACACCTCTCTCCTCCTCATCTCCTCCCTCACTTCCCTAATCGATCCCTCTATTAGGTCTTTTATATCTCCCTTCTGCCCCCTCGTTGTCCCCTTCAAAGTCTCCCCCATCTCTCGCACCTCCTCCCTCGTCTCCTCTATCCTTCCCTCCAATTTCTCCCCCATCTTTTTCATCTCCCCCCTAAACTCCGTCATGACCAACTTTTCTATTCCCATTCTATCCACCCTTTCATCCTCCCTGTCTGGCGACCTTGGAGTCAGCCCACTTTTTTAAAATATGTCCCTTCCTCCTCCACCTGATGCTTCCCCCTCTTTACCACTCCCTTTCCCCCCTTTGAAGAAGTCTTCCAGGTCCTTCTTCCTTCCCTCGCTCCCTTCTCTTCCTCTTACCCTTTTCACTACCTTCTCCCCGCCTCCTCCCTTTGCACTCCTTGTCTCTACCCCCAGCCCTCTGCTCCCCCCTTTTTTCTCTCCTTCCATATCCCTCACTTCTTCCTCCGCTCCTAACCTTTTTATAATATCTTGTATTGTTCTGTATTACTCTGTATTTTGCTGTATCATGCTGTACTATTCTATAATACGTATTCGTATTATAGAATACTATATACCTTGTATTCTATAAGACATTTTTGCAAAGGAAATTGTTGCTCAGAATCGTCTCAGCTACCCACCATTTCCGGCTCCTCCCCGACTTTTGGGACACCCTGTATACTATGTTATACTCTATTATGCAGTATTATATTGTAGTAGTTTCTATTATTATGAATTGTACTGTATCATATTGTATGACGCTGCATTATTGTGTATTTTGCTGTATTATGCTATATTATACTGTATTATTTTATATTGTGCTGTAAGAATCTGTATGTTTCTGTATTATGCATTATTGTGCCGTATTATACTACACCATACTATAATATGTTATACTCTATTATGCAGTACTATACTGTAGTATATTGTATTATTATGAATGATACTGTATAATATTGTATGACGTTGCATTGTGCTATATTCTACTCTATTATTCTTTATTATTCTATATTATTTTATACCATGCTATAGTAATCTGTATGTTTCTGCATTATGCAGTATTATACTGTAGTATACTGTATTATTATGTATTATACTGTATAATATTGTATGACGCTGCATTATTGTGTATTTTGCTGTATTATGCTATATTATACTGTATTATTTTTTATTATTCTGTACTATTTTATATCATGCTGTAGTAATCTTTATGTTTCTGTATTATGAAGTATTATACTGTCGTATATTCTATTATTATGAATTATACTGTATAATATTGTATAATGCTGCGTTACTCTGTACTTTGCTGTATTATTGCTATATTGTACTCTATTATTCTTTATTATTCCATATTATTTTATATCATGCTGTAGTAATCTGTATGTTCCTATATTATGAATTATTTTTCCGCATTACGCTATACCATACTATCATACATGACGTATCATCAAAACTTACACTCTATAGCACTGTATGATGTTATTTCAACCGAAAGGACTCACTCACTTCTACCTTGGCGAAAGTCTGAGTGAAAACTCAACCACCGGCAGGGCTCGCTGACAATCGTTTTCTTGAACTTCTTCAAATGGAGGAGGAGGCGGGAGGGGAGGGGAGAGTAGGGTTGAGGAGGTGGTGGAACGTAAACGCGATTTTATCTACGGTAAGTCGAAACGATACCGAAGGAAACGGACCGGAGGCAGGACCTATTCAGTAGGTCGAACCATCGGTGTCTTCGTAGCACAATTCCGCTCTTCCACGGCGTTCTTTCCACTTCCAATCTTAATACGACTTTTTCTCTGGCTGCCCGCCGCTGAACGTCGGACCTGTATAGCTCGTGAAATACAAAGAAACGTATAGATTCGCATCAGCGTTCCACGAGTCCTACGCTCTCTTTGACCGTTTCGAGTATCATCGACTGACAGTTTTTGAGCATCGAGCTCGTTATTTCGATCCGATGGATTGCTTCTCCTCGATCTCCATCCTATAAGGAAATTGATCAGGCCATATAACTATTCTGTGCTGTCGCAAAATGGCCTGCGAGATGGATGGGTGACAGTCTTCTCCTAGACTGTTGTTGTTTATGCATTTATGGCAAATAAAATTGCCGGAAATCCCGTCGAAAAAATTCAAAGTTACAGTTAAAGGGTGAGTAAATATATAGTGAAAATTTGGAAGCTCTGTGGTTTTTCATTTCGTTATAAAAAATTCTAATAGAAACTTAAAAAAAAAGGCCGTCACACGGGATGACCCCTTTAATGCAAAAATATGTAAAATATCAATAATAAAATGCATGTTACACTATTTAGATGATGAGACGTTCTTTCATTTAATTCTGAAGTTATTTGAATCTTTGAAAATTATAAATTTGCGTAAACATACGCGATCTACTTATCAGGCTCCAAATTGGTTTTTGTTCCACCTTTGGAAGGTTAGAATTTCTGGGAACGAAAACATAGTTTATTAGAAATGGACAATTTGTTAAATAACAAATTTAAAGTAACTCTACAATTAGGATACTTGACCTCAATTGAGAGTAATTTTCCTTTCAGGAGAATGGAAATAATTGTTTAGTTAATAACCCAGCGTTTATTCTCCTTTTGCAAAAAAATTAACAATATGCCTTCATAATTTTGATTTTTAATGACGAGTTAAATAACCTGGTGTTACATTTCTGGTCAATTAAACTATCTACATATATGTGGACGATGTTCCAGTTCTTTGTTGATATTAGTGGCTGAGCCACGCCACGTTATCTGGTACACGGATGCTATTAAACAATAGATAACATGTCTACAGTAACGTAAATGCATATTCTGCTAGACGGAAACTATTCGAAATTAATTCCCCCGCAGTTCCTAAACATTTCGCGAGTGTTGTTCGAGACAAACACCGGTGAATAGCGATGCTTCATACCGCCATCATATTCGTTACCATCCCAACTCAACACTGGATATTACACTGATAAGTGCTTGCCAGAACTGTGCGGTTCTCCTCAATTAGCGAGGGAATTCCTTTTACTTGTCAATTTTAGACTCTATTCACTTCGATCCTAATACAAAATCGATTCTTGGATAATATACTGTACTTGTGCTTTATTGGTCTCCATTATACAGTAAAGACTGGATAAGTGCAAGAAAATCGGGACCAAAGCATTGCATTTATTCAGTCGAGGTTTCTATTGTGTGCTTACTTTAATTTGGCTTGAGTCGAGCGTCGAATGTAGGAAAGGACAGAGAGTGAAAGAGAGAGAGGTCCGAGGAAAGAACCAGTCGGCAGAAGCGTATCGGTGAGACAATAGATCACATTACACTGCTCGCCGAGCGTTAAGAAGGAACCTCCACAGTGGTGGAGATAGTCATCTTGCATTTATCCAGTCTTTACTGTATTATAGTGTATTATGGCGTATTAGGCTGTATTTCAATTCCCAGCAACTGTAAATTTAATAAGAATGAAGGAGTTCTTTTTTCTCCTTCAATTTTAGACTCCATTCGCGTCACTTCGATCCAAATATACAATTTACAACTTGGCTATTATTAAACTACGGATTTGATGCATTTATAGCGTACAGTAATATGGAAAACATACAAAAAATACACATAATGTATGTTGAATGTATTTCTGAATTAATATAATATTGTTATTTCGTTTTACATAACTGCACATACCTTTTGGTAATGTTTAGCAGTCTAAAGGTGGAATAATATAATATAATAATACGATAAAGTTGAGGTACATGCTTTGGAAAGTAATGTGAGTGAAATTTCCAATTGCCTTCCACTAATTTGTTACAAAACAAATTCCTTTATGTGAAGGATAAACAACAAATTCTATCCACTCATGACGTACAATAATATATTTAATATACATAATGTACGTTCAGTATATTCTACAATTAATATAATATTATTTGTATTCCATTATATTATGTTTATCATGTATTTCTTATATTAGCTTTCTTATATTGGCATAAATGCATAAAATCCACAGTCTAGTTATTATTATCACAGACCTAAAAACAGTAATAAAAATTCCACTTGGAATTGTTTGAAAATCTTAAACGCATCGAGGAAAAGCAATCTTGAAGGGAATAATCCATCATGGCCAAATACACTTGCTAAAGTGAGTTTAGCGTTTCAATTCGTGTAAGCGTTTCGATCTCGAAGTTCCAAATTCAATCTTCGCAATCGACTGGCGTGGAAAAGTGCAAAATAGAAGAGCACGAAAGAGACGGTTTTACTTCGACTAAGAAAAAAGGAGTAGCGTAACATTTCCAAGGGAACGATTGAGGTTCGTTAAGCGTATGGCGACTGGAAAATCAAAATTTTCGTTATTGGCACGTTTTATTTCTGAATATACCGATTTGGAGAGCATTTTTTAGTGTGTTCTTGTTTTAGGAGAATTTTAGTTTCCGAAACCACATTTTGATAAGACAGGAGTATGTTTATGAATTTTTTGAGAAGAAATGGATAATTTTCTGGTAACAAGTTTCAGAATATTCGGAAGTATGTTTCTTGTGTCGCAATTTTTGTATTTAATAGTGTCTTAAATTAATAAAGTTACCTAAAAGAATGTTGAAATATACACCTTTTTCGGACAGGAAGAGAAGAATTTATGTAAAGTTTTTTTAGATTTATTTAATATTAATTAAATATTATATAACTAATATATTGCGTACTTAAGTAGTAAACAATGAAAATTCAAAATTTGATTATGTTTTGTCAAACTTCATTACTTGAGGATGTTTGATTCATTTAATGTTGAATAATTATTATACAGGATGTCCCAAAAATGTTGGACTTCTTTGAAAGAGGTTCGGAAGGTGATTTGAAACAACTTTTTCCTTAGCGAAAATGTTGTCCGAGGCTTCGCTAAAGAGATATTAAGAGAAAACACCGACCAATCAGAGCGCGAATATGATGGTGGAGCGCCCGCAGTGGCGTAGGCTACGCGCTAGGTAGCCGCGCTCTGATTGGTCGGTGTTTTCTCTTAATATCTCCTTAAAGAAGCCTTAAACAACATTTTCCCTAAGGAAAAAGTTGTTTCAAATCATCCCCCGAACCATCCCTTTCAATTACTTCCAACAATTTTACTACACCCTGTATAAGCCACTACATGGCTTGCTTTCCAATCAATAAAATTTAATATTAAATAAATATTACATAACCACTAGCTTTCTTTCGAAACAGTAAACAACAAAAAATTCAAAATTTAATTATATTCTTTTAAATTTTACTACTGCGCAATACTTTTAAACAATTCATTAAATCTCGAGTAAATACTACTTGGGAAATCGGTATGGATACACGTATCGACACAGGCAATTATTCATCAGGATTCTAGTATCACTACAATTGGCAAAGGAATTTAAATATCACGAAATTCAACGATGCTACCCACGCAACTATTAAATTATTCTAGCGAATAGAGTAACATTTAATCACTACTGGGAAATGATACCCAGTTTCGTTCGATGTGTATCACCCAACTGTTTTAAAGTCGGGCGATTCGAACTTTTTTAACGACAGGGCGTAGCGGAGCCGCGAATGTATTAGTTGGGCGAATTTAATTCGCATACAATCGCTGGGACCAATTTATCGGTATATTGGAATTGCTCGCCAACGGTTGAAATTTAATTACCCAGCAGTAATCGGAGTCATTGCTCGCTGACATTTCACAAATTCGAAGGGGGAGGATCGGGGAGGACAATAAAACGTGGAAATATCTCAATCTTGGCCGTTGCAGCTCGCTTGGAATCGCGTCGCCATAGGTGCCAGACAATAATTACATATTAATTGCGAAGATGGTCGGCCTGTTTGGAAACAACGGGTATAGCCGGCAACCTATTCCCGTATATTCCATTTTCGTGTTACATCGCGATAAATGAGTCTGCCGTACGTATGGACGATATTGATTCTGCGGTGGAAGTGATTAACGCGCGAGCCCTCGAATCGGGAACAAAAATATTTTTTTTTTTCTCTGGCAGTTGCTTCCCTCACGAGTGAATTTATTCACGGTGAAACTGCCTATTAGTACGATAACGCGCGAATGACGAAATAATAGCGATGAGAGACGTTATCGTACTGATGTGTTATCGGGAAACTTTATTTTTTCGATGGTGTTGTCGGATTTAGTTAATGAAGAAGTTATTTGAAATTGAGGAATTAGAGTTCAGTGGGATGGAGGATTGTGTTAAAAGGTTGTATGAAAAATGAATAGATCAATGGAAATTGAGAAAGTGGAGAGAATGGAGGATGATATGAACAGATTAGATAAAAAGTTAATAGATATATTCAAATGATTACAGTAGTGTTTCGAAATAAGCAACTCGATCGGGACTGGTGAGTTGCTTCTTTCGAGGCAGGTATGCTAGAGCTTGACTTTGTTCTCGAGCGAGACGAGGGGGAACTCGTAGATAAAACGTATCTAGAAAATTTTCACCTAAACAGGAATTTACTTACTTTGTGATGGTTGCTTCGGTGGGAGTGTCGAGCTCAATCGGTACGCCAGGAAGTGATTTTCGGGCAAGAAATAAACGTATCCTTGTGTCGCTTAAATGATTTATTAATAACCAGCTTGCGCTGAAGTCAAGCTACAATATATCTACAAGTAATATCTACTATAAACGCGGATTTGTATCGGTATTTAGGGTTAGGTCGTGGTTCATCACTAAGCGCTCTTTCGGACGGCATGGACTGTACTAGAGCGTGATCAATCCCTAAGCACTCTAGTCACCTTCAAACGGAGTGAAGAACGTGGTCAATTCTACTTTCACCATTCTTCTCTTTCCATTGCATTCTGGGGATGTTCAATAATTCAAACACTTCAAAAACACACCTCAAGGGTGTGTCCCTCAAAATTTCGTTATACTGATATTATTTACAGATATGTTCCACAAATATAAATAATGACTGCATTTAAACACGAATTATGCTTTTGCAAGTGACGACTATACACATTTTCAAGTTTGAAATTAAAATTACTGTAATTATCGTAATTGATTTGGAATTGCACCCATTTTAGACACATAATTTACTGTGTATTATATAAATAATGTTATCTTTTTAATTCTGATAATATTTATTTTCCGATCTCGAAGTCGAACATGACGTACTTTGAAATGTATTCAAGTACCAGGTATTTTACCTTTAATCGAGTTTCATGATAAATAAGAGATTGCCAACTCATGTTCCCGGTCGCTCGAAATGGAATATAACTGCATCTATATTCACCCGACACTTACTAAGATTGAGAAGTTTATATAATACAGGCGTCTACACTCCTTCCAGCAATGTAATTAAATCCTTCGAGAGCCGTCGTCCCGCGGCGCGTTTCTTTTGAACTTCTCGACTTTCCACTCCCCTCCTCTCCGCCTCTCTCGCCCCACCGCCTCCCACCATCTCTCGAACCTTCCCGTACTTTTAATTACGGTAAAATGCTCGTATTTATCGGGTATTCCCTTTGTCGCGAGAAATTGAAAAAGTTTGACGAAGCTTTCCGTTCGACTGAGGCCAGGAGTTCACGTATTCCGTGGGGCGACGTCGATTACTTAAAAACCGTGTTTCTTACTCGCAGTCGATACTCGGTTATATCTGGCGTGCACCCGCTAACTGGAAACTTTCTTGTAAATCGTGTCTCGTTGGGTGAATCTTCCTTTTTTCGATCGAGCAAACAGAAATGAAGGATTTACGTTACTTGTACGGGGTGTACTTATTTATTTCTGTGTTACTTATACAGGGTGTTCGGTAACTGATGGTATAAGCGAATGGGAGGGTGATTCTACGTGAAAAAATAAGTCGGAAATGTAGAATAATAATTTTTCGTGCGACGTTTTGTTTTCGAGAAAATTGACTTTGAATTTTCGTTAGGTACGGGTGCACTTGATCATGTTTTAATGGAGCTCACTGTAGATTATTGTTTCGATTGTACGGAAATGTTTTTAACCGACTTCGAAAAGGAGGAGGTTACTCATTTAGACATGTTTTTTTTTTTATTTTTTTTATTTTTTAAGGTATGTTCACCTATTACGCCGAGATGCCTTGACCAATCGGAATGAATCCTGTTGCATTTTGTAGAGCATGCCCCCCTGGTGGTCCCATTATTACGATTTTTTGCGATTTGTCATTTTTTACCCGTTTTTTTTTTACCGAAAACCGTGATTTTTAGGTATGCTTGCCGATTACGTCGAGATGGCTTGATGAATTGGAGCAAAACCTCTTGCATCTGGAAGAGCATTTGAAGTTTGGTCCCATAACAAAACATTTGTCCTTATTTTGTTTTTTACCACTTTATATCACTTTTTATCGCAAAAAGCGTACTATTTCACGTATGTTTGGCTTGAAATCGATGAAATCGATGAAACCCCTTACATTTTGCTGCCGGAGAGATTTTCGCAATGATCACAGATGCAAAAATTTATGGATTTCTGTATTGTTTATAACTATTGTGATCGCAAAATTCCTATTATATGATGTAATTCGGTAAAGAAATTACCGAGCGTTCCCCATACTTTTAAGCAATTGTATCTAGAGCTAGTGCGTATTCATATGCATTAACTAGAAATTATTTCATACTTTTCACTGCATTTTCCCATACTTTTAAGCAATTATATCTAGAGCTAGTGCGCATTCCTATAAATTAACTAGAAATTATTTCATACTTTTCACTGTAACTTTTTTGAAGTCGGTAATTTTTTTTCCAAAAAATTATTTTATCTTATCTATTATCGCGTTGATAGAAATTTAATTACAAGAGCAGATGTATGTTCTGTAATTTCTGTAATAATAAACTTATGTGTTCCCAATTTTTCGTTACGATAAAAACTAACTTAACTGCGATAATAGCCATCGAGACAACGATCTACGGTGAGATTTGTTATAACGAGATATGGATCAAATGTACCTGTACCTGGCGAAAATTCAAAGTCGATTTTCTCGAAAACAAAGCCTCGCATGAAAAATTGTTATTCTATATTTTCGACTTATTTTTTCATGTAGAATCACTCTCCCTTTCGATTATACTATCAGTTACCGAACACCGTATGTATTTTAATAATTTTCAATTGTGCTGTGGTTCCATTTAATACGTTAACCGCCACGCATGAGTTACAAGGATTTTCACTGAGGAGTAAATAAATTTATAACGGAAATAAAGATTTAGAACAAAAATAAGTACTACCATAAATGTTAAATTAGGTTATTTCTAATTGCATATGAGTCTGACAGTCAGCGTGTTAATGTCAAACGTTTTGCAGAAAGGGCTTTAAAAATTTTTTTTTTTTAATAAAAAACGTCTGAAAAAACACGTAGGCATAACTGAATCTGAATTTTGTCCTTAAGAACCAATACTCTGAAATCCCTTTCGGAAAACTTTTATTCGAGAAACGTCATCGGATGATTTGTGGGGCAATGCGTCCGTGGCTTCGTGATGCTCGAAAAAAAAAGAAGAAAAAATTAGACACCTTTAAAAAGAATTGTTCCGGCAGCATGGAATTTCGCTGTCCTACATTTAGAAGCTCGTGGGAATTTGTCTTGATCCTTTAGAGATTGAATCTGGGACACCAGGTTTATTTTCTCTGAAGGAAAAACGTTCCCTGTCCTTTTTTCTCGACGGTTTATCGCTTTATTGCGGCGCTGCTGGGATGCATCTTTGAAAAGTCCGCAGAGGTGTGAAGTTTCCTCGCAAACTCTACAGCCATAAGCGATGTTTGAATACAAGCGCGTACAGAGGCACGGGGGAAATAAAGAAGTCGACAAAAACTGCGCCGCCAGTCGAACGAATAAAGCAGAAACAACTAGCATAGAATTTGAAAACTCGCGGAAAAGTCGTTTCTCGTTTTCATATAAACCGCTGTAAACAGAGGAACCGAACTAAAATAACAGCGAATGAAGAAAGCTTTCTATTCGATGAAGCCTGACTTTCAAATTCGTTTCTTAAGTAAGCAATCAATAGGACTAATCAAAAGTTTATTTGCGAGAATTATTTGGTGTTATTGAAAATAAATTTCAATCATTTTTTAAGAAATCCATGTACATGACTTTGTGTTAATGACTTTGTGTTAAACTTTACTTAATAAATGTGTTGAATGTACATTTTTATGATGTTATATCAACGCGTAAACATTCGTTAAATAATAACACAAGTGTCTCGTTAAAAAAGTAACACAAATTGTCGGTAAATTTAACATAATTGTTATGTTAACTACACGCAACATTTTATCATTACAGAAATTCTATGTAACACTGAAACTAAACGATATAAATTAAACAATATCTGTTTACTTGATAAAATAGAGATTGATAAATATATTATATAATATAGATTGGTAAATATAAATTTTGAGAATTTAATCAACTGACTTTATATGCACAAATTTTTACTATTTCAATAAAAAACGTTTATTGAGATCAGATAACACATTCAACTTTAGTTAAGCTCACACTCAATTGTATAAAATAATCAACAGAAAACATTTAACCAATATACTACTTTCTATACTCAAAAGCAGAAAATTTTCAACGTTCTACGTGGAAATTTTTATTCATATAAAACCAGTTGTGCTCAAATCCGAGCTTACTTGGAATATCCCGTCGATAAATGTTGCACAATGTTACCAAAAATATAAAAGCTCTTTCAGGATCAATTGCACATGTAGAATAAAATTGAAAAGTCCTTTACCATTTTGTAATTCGACGGTTCGTAACACAGATACAAGCTATTCAAATCAATGGGATTCCCGGCACACGGCATTTATATATCAGTCGGATGAACGCGTAGCCGCGCATGCGCGCACCGCAGCAGGCCACGTGTCCGCACGGGAAAAAATTTCATCCGCTTCTATTTCGGTAACGAAGCCTCTGATTCAAAAATAGAAAAAGACTTTTTCATTCATACTGACATGAAGAATTTACATTGAAAACGATTTCTCGATTTTGGCAATACCTAGTACACTTACCTTAAATTTTTCGTAAGAATCAAAAAATATTCAATTTGATACTTTATGAAGCACCTAAAGCTTAAACAATAAGGTTTTCTAGTAACTCATTACTAATTTTTCAATACTTTTATCTCAAAATTCGAATTCTACTCAGAAAAATGTCGAACTCCTCGATACTATTCCTATGCAAACGACAACGGAAAGTGCACGACGATGATATTTGGCGTTTTGTTAAAACCGGTTGGAAGCGTTGTGTCGTTATCGCGCGCGAGCACGATCGCATCATAAGTTTTAATTACGAAATAAAATTGCTGCTCGCGTCGTAATTGCAAACCCACAAACGGGCAACGCCGCGCAATTTCGGATTGCGAAATAATGTAGAACGGCGCGAGAACGACGAAGTATAACGCAGTCTACGAAACACGTTGTAATCTTATTCGCGCTGTTATTTCGTAACGGTAGTTGTACTGCGTCATTTTGAGAATCGGTTCCACCCTGTACAATGATCTATACCAGTACAGACTGGAATGGAATTGAATGGATGGGAATATTTTGGAAACTCGTAACGTTGGCAATTTATTTAGATGGCACTGGGCTAGAGATTTGTACAAAAGTAATTTTAGAAATGTGATTCCCGTGTGTATCAGGTTCGAATTTTTGGAACTGATTTTATATGTCACAAGTGAATTTATAGATTCGAATTTGAATTACTTGTTGGTGGAAGTTGATCAGTGAAAGGAAATTCTAATTTTGGATTTATTGAAGTGGATATAGGGAAGAAATTAATTCGACCAAACTTTTAATGGAGGAAACCACTCTGGAAGGCTAAATATTAACCTAGTATTAATTTTTCATGATTTCTTTTACGGAGACAGGTTTAAACAATTTTTTTTAACTGAGAATGTTTAAGTTGTAACTGTTGGATTTATAGTTTTCAAAGGTGAAGCGTAATAGGTTCGTTCAGTTATCGTTTTTACGAACGCAATGCGAATGTAAGATAATATTTAACCACTTTAACGGGGTGTTTGCGTGGATCGCGGTTCGCAGGGGCAAGGTTTTAAAGTTTATAACCACAAATCAGCCGCGAACGTTCGAGCTTCCGTCCGGGAAACAAAAGATGCTCTTAGGCGGAAGTGTTCAGAAGAGTGCTCAATCGCTTTTTACTGTTATCTGTCACGAAAAGCCCGCGAGGAACCTTTTACTTCTCGCGCCTCGCGTCTCCCTTCTTGTGTAGATACTTTAGCCTCTTTAATAGGAACAATCCGGCAATGTCACGTACACAGGATGTTCATTGTGGTGGCTGCAATTATTTGTTTTCAATATCAATTCACACGGTATGATAACAAAAAAGAATATAAACGAAGGATGGTTAATCTTAGAAATATATTATTAATATTTATTAATAAATCGTACAATTTAGAATGTATCCATAACATAAAGGAAAATAAATTATATCACAAAAGAACAAAGAGTTTTCTTTGAATATTGTTAAAAATATAAAATAATATTAAAATAATAGTAACTTCCTCGTTATTGATTAAATATAATACAGTCTATTTTATTAAGTACAAAGTGAAACGTTTATTTAATTACCCATTTCCAATAGGTAATTTCCAATATTCTGTGTAAAAGTATATATTCAATAATTTGTTCGATAAATGTTAAACCAGGTAGCAATGGTGACATCAAAGTATTCATTCTGATTCACTCAAACATACTGTGAAAAATAGTTATACGGTTCCATGTAAAAAGCTGTAAACTCCACTCTTTTTTCAGTCACAAAAATAATTTTAAAGTTTGCCCGCAGCACTTTATTCCCCATTTGAAAATATTAAATTTCCGTTTGTATGTTACCTTTTTATTTTCCCTGTTTCACAGAATCTCTAAAAAATTCTAGTGGCCGTTATATTTGACATCGAGGGGATATTTTTTCAGCACGAAATAAAATGTTCCCTCAATGCTTTTTGTACGACAACAGTGTATATCATATTTCGATTGCAGCTGCAAGATATTTTTTAATTAA
This sequence comes from Hylaeus anthracinus, assembly GCF_026225885.1. Taxonomy (NCBI): domain Eukaryota; kingdom Metazoa; phylum Arthropoda; class Insecta; order Hymenoptera; family Colletidae; genus Hylaeus; species Hylaeus anthracinus. Next base: position 1,072,029 of record NW_026534838.1, read on the forward strand.
TCTATCAATTATAATGTTAGTTCAAACGATAGTAGTTCATCGATAGTTCAAACATTCTCTTTATTAGAATAGATTAAATTTAGTTTTTGATTATGCTTTAAAAATTTAGGTTCAATGTCACTTTTATATTAATTTATAATAACGAAAATGTCTTCGTCAATCACGAATAATATATCAAGTTGTATTTGTTATTTGAAGTAAAATTTGATCATTATATTTAAGTATTCAAAAATTTCTGTATGAGTACAAATGCGTTTTTCATCGTCAGAGTGGAGCTGAACTTGTAATGGAATTAGGAATGACTCCTAAATGAAATGAATGGAATGACAATGAATTTTTTAACCGACTTCGAAAAGGAGGAGGTTACTCAATTCGACATGTATATTTTTTTTTTCATGGATGAAATTGTTAATAGAATTTATTACCACCAGAAATGTCTTCATCACTCACAAATAATTCGTAAAATTATATTTGTCATTTAAAATAAAATTTGACCATTATATTTGAGTATTAAAAAATTTCTGTATGAGTCCAAAAGCGTTGCTCGTCGTCAGAGTGGAGCTCGGTTTGTAATGGAATTAGGAATGACTCACAAATGGCTGACGAATGCGTGGGGATAGGACGGATGTGGAGAACCAGGTGGAGCGCAGTAGTAGCGCGGGATTTATGGCAGCCCCAAGCACGAATGGACAGAAATACTCGTGTATGTACGTGCGTTCTCCTACATCGTGCACCTTCCGCGTAAGTGCATTTTGCGGTTGCTTATCTATCACTTAAGATCCGTAATAAGGGAGCGGGGGGTTCTACGAATTTGTTTCGTTTAGGGATGAACTTTTCACCATGGTGCTTTGTTATTGTTTGAATATTATTGTCTTGGGACTAATGACAACAAATAGAATACTTATTCACACTGAGTTAAATATTAAATGGCCCTGAGAAACTTATCAACCCTTACAAGCCTGATTTTCCAAATTAAATTTAAAGAAGTATCAATATAAATATTTATTATTTGAACAATTTTGACAGCTTACGTTTATTTTTGTAACTTTCAAATATTAGAAACAAACCATTTGCAAGTGTGCAATTCGATTTAAACGTCCGGTATCAAATTTGAAACTTGGGGCATTTAAGAGTTAATGGGAGGTACCATAATAGGAGGCTAAATTTAAATTTGTTTTCATTACTTATTACGGAGAAAAATTTATGCCATATTTTTTAAGTGATAATAAATTCTATTGGCAATTTCATCTCGAAGGATTTCTAAAAATTTTTAAAATTGTCAATTTTACAGCTGTTTGAAGTTTTGTGCCCTTTTTTATATAAATGTATAATTATTGAACTACAGAGGGGATAAGATTAAACTTTTGTGGACTTACAGTGAAGACTTTAGTGTACCAAATAAAAATAATTGAATACAAAGTACACGAAAAACGGATAAACAGTCGAGGAGTTTACGTAAACAAAAAAAAAAAAAAATTGAATAGGTTGAGACTGTGCTTGGGAGTTAATACAATTCAAGGACTTAAATTCAAGGAAAGCGTAACACCCCCCTAACATTTCTTGGAAGGATCATGAATTTTAAAGCGGGACCATTATGAATATTCATGCTGTGCATGCTTCTCATTAACTTAATGAAATGATCCGCATAGAATTAAAGAAACAAATGAGTCTTAATTTTTCAGCACACGATTTCGCATTTAACAATAGCGATAGAAAACACGGGAGAATTAAAGAATGCTGAGTGAATGATAACGAAGGGATTGTACAAAGGTAGGGGAGGGGGTTAATCACGAGTAATGAATAAATTTGTCGCAAATAGACATTTATTCGCCAGTAGCGAAGGAATTCATTGCCGATTTTATTTGTGAGCGAGAAATCAATTAATTTGCGACAATGAATTTGTCGTGAATGAAATTGCCAATAGATTTTATTATCACTAAAAATATATGGCATGAATTTTTCTCCGTAATAAATAATGAAAACAAATTCAAATTTGGCCTTCTAATGTGATACCTCCCATTAACCCTTAAATGCCCTAAGTTTCAAATTGGATACCCGACTTTTAAATGGACTTGTACACTTGCAAATGGTTTGTTTCTAATATTTGAAAGTTAACAAAAATTTGTCGTAAATGAAATTCCCATTAGAATTTATTACCACTAAAGAAATATAACATAAATTTTTCTCCGTAATAAATAATGAAAACAAATTTAAATTTAGCCTCCTATTATGGTACCTCCCATTAACTCTTAAATGCCCCAAGTTTCAAATTTGATACCGGACGTTTAAATCGAATTGCACACTTGCAAATGGTTTGTTTCTAATATTTGAAAGTTACAAAAATAAACGTCACCTGTCAAAATTGTTCAAATATTAAATATTTACATTGATACTTCTTTAAATTTAATTTGGAAAATCAGGCTTGTAAGGGTTGATAAGTTTCTCAGGGCCATTTAATATTTAACTCAGTGTGAATAAGTATTCTATTTGTTGATTTTGATCTATCTATTTGTTGATTTTATCGTAAATTTGATACCGGACTTTTAAATCGAATTGTACACTTGCAAATAGTTTGTTTCTATTATTTGAAAGTTGACAAAATAAACGTCACTTGTAAAAATTGTTCAAATAATAAATATTTACATCGATACTTTTATAAATTTAATTTGGAAAATCAGGCTTGTAAGGGTTGATAAGTGTCAAATATTACTAAACACTACACATATCCGCATCAAAATAAATTAAATATTCGGTTTTAAATACTTATTCTAATACTCTGTAGAGTAATACCGATTATTTTGATATCTTCGAAAACGTCTGCGCCCCACATCACTTAACACTGATAATGGCACGATACCGTCCCCCTCTGTTCCATTGTTGGCAAGAAAAATATACTCCTTGGCCAGTTCTCCCCTATTCTTCTCCACTTACAACGTTCCCTCCTCGGGATTCGCAAAATTCTTACACAACTTTATCGAAAATCTTTTGTCGACATTGTCGTCATTATTTTCCACGAGCAGAATAACAATCTCTTTCCAATAACCGGCACCCCGTTGAATGGAGGCCCCCAGCCCCCGCAATCGTCAGATACTTTCAACGATTCCTCGAAAAATGCTTTTCGAACTTGATTCACCCGGTGACCCAAGCGAGCCAGGAGAGAACGAGGCGAAAGAATAGAGACAGGAACAATAAGTGAAAAAGGGTCCTCGTAATGCATAACCGCACGTGTCTTCTCGTACTTAAGGGGGTATCCTGAATTAGGAGGTCTATAAAAAGCGATTTTTCGTGAATTTTTTTAGGATGGAAAAAAATAATTAATTCTATCGAATTTTTTATCCTATTTTCGTACATATTGGAGTAGTCTGTACAAATTTTTTCAACAAGAAATATTCAAATTGAGTCGACTGCGACGCACATTTGTAGAGCACCTCACAATTCAAACCTCCTATCGGTGGGAAAGATGCAGGTCGTAATTCTGGTTTGACTCAAAAAAACCAAAAGAAATTTTCATTTCCATACATTTTTCTTCTATGTGAACTAAGAAAAACCCGCAAAAATGGTGAAATGTGAAATTACTGCAAGTTTGAAAAAAAGAACGAGTTTTTTGGGTGAAAAAAATCACTTTAACTTGATAAAAAAGTTGATTACAATTTTTTGTATGAATTTTCTTAGTTCACATAGAAAAAATATGTACAAAAATGAAAATTTCTTTTGCTTTTTTTTGTGTCCTGTCTCCTGTAAAGGAGATTTGAATTGTGAGGTGTTCTGCAATTGTGCGTCGCAGTAGACTCAATTTGGATATTTCTTGCTGAATAAATTTGTACAGACTACTGAAATATGTATGAAAATAGGATAAAAAGTTCGATAGAATTAATTATTTTTTTCTGTCCTAAAAAAATTCACAAAAACCCGCTTTTTTTAGATCTCATAATTCAGGATACCCCCTTAAGCTGTATTCCTTCAGCCACTGTACGGGTGTCTCGCAAGGAAACTGGAGACAATTCGAGAGGTTCAGCACATAAGCTATTTGGTTTGTTAGAAAAAGTTTTCGTATTACGTAAAGCACCTGCCGGGGAGAGTTTCCGAGCCCGATACCTATTTAACGACGTCTCGGAGACGCCAGTATCCGTATTTTTGTTAGCTACCCGAGTCGCGAGGAGCCTAATACGCTCCTCCTTGTATTCTACGCGTCAAATCGGGTTATTCTACAAATAATATTTACTCAGGGGCATTATTATGCTAAAGGGATTCTCTGTTTCCTTTTTAAGGAAGTTGACTTTTGATTGTACTCGAAGGAATCGATAGCTGTTTAAGTACAGTCATTTCCAGAATTCATTTCTGTCACTGAGTTACGCCCATTAGTTGTAACCGTACTTATTTTTAAGGTTAGATTCATTCCAGCAGTGGATTAAAAGTAGATCAAAGGCGAGTGAAAGTGGGATAGGGAAAATAAAATTTCAATATTAGTATTTGTAACAAACAAGAATGAAACGTATTTATTCTCAAACAAAGAAATAGTCGCGTCTGCGCACTACGTTCGTGGTTACGTGGAGGGGATGTCTCCTCCGCGCCATTTGTTATTCATACACCGATATTGTAGGAATCTGTTTATCCATATGTAGTCGTACGTATTGTACGATTACATAGTTTCTGGAACTACTGGTTTGGTATCTCCGTCTTTCAGGTTGTAAAGAGGACCGAAGATTAACAATCGTGATTTTTATTATGAAGATTATTATTTAGAACTGATATGGTCGTTTCGTGAGACAGAATTTCTTCGATGTCTGGTTGTTAGTAGGAATTCTGGTTCACGAGTGACGGGATTAAAGACATTATTGTAATAAGTAGACTTTATGCAAAATAAAATCTTCGCAAACGTGCCTACGAAAATTGAACTTAAATAGGAATTAATTTTATTCTGCAAATTAAAGATCATGTTATAATATTTGCAGAATAAAATTAATTCCTATTATAACATGATCTTTACTTTCAATATTTTTTATATTCTTGCATATTGCTTGCATTTTGTAGTTTCTCGCACATTGAAATTTTCTATAAATTCATAAAGATCCGCAGTCCAGTAATAATGTTCGAATACTACATGTTAATTACAATATATTTTCTATTTATTTTTACATTTGGAAACGCTCCATTTATAATTATAGTAATATATAAGTAATATATTACTACATATAACAATAATAATATAAACGATTAGTGGTCATTTAATCATTGTAAAGCACTTATTATTATAACGATTATTATTTAGAACTGATACAGTCAGTTCATGAGACAGAATTTCTTCTATATCTAGTTTAATAGAAATTCTGGTTTCCGAGTGACGGGAATAGAGATATTACTATAATAACACATTTTCTATTTATTTTTACGTATAGAATCGCTCCATTTATGATTATAGCACTCATCGTAGAGCGCTATAAAACAGAGCTTCACGAAGGTCAAAGTGGAGGACGCTCATTACGTTGTTACGAGCCAGGGCGATAGCGACGCGTGTGTGTGCCCAGCGAGTGGGGTGGATTCGAGAATTGGATCGAGCCGAAGATTTGAGGATTGAGTAGATAATGCAGACGACTCTGACGCGAAGTCAGATAGTTGCAGGAATCGGTATCTCCCAGTGAAGGGTAACCGTAGGTTAAGGTGTTTGGTTGTCTTGGTCATTGCAGACAAACGCAGACGCCTCTGACGCGAAGTCAGGTAGCTGCTGGGAATTGGTATCTCCCAGTAAAGGGTAACCGTAGGGTAAGGTTCGAACTGTGAAGTTGTTGGAAAAAGTGCAGCGACTCTGGCGCGAAGTCAGATAGCTCCCAGTAAAGGGTAACCGCAGTTTAGAAGTTCGGGTTGAGTACACAATGACTAAATCGTATCGTTAAAATGTAACACGCGTCGTTAATAAAGCCTCGCAACTTGTTAATTTAATAGAATAATAACTCGAGCGGTAAAGTTATTATGTTGTGGGATCGTTACACTGGCTAGGATTGGTGATTTCAAAGTAAAGGTTTGATGATTGATCTTACAGACTTTTAAGTTTACACAAAGAGTATATATTCAAAAATAACTATACTAATTACAAGTGTCCAGTGTCGTGTTGTCGCGGTTAGTGTATGAAGTTAAAATTACCTAAGTGTTGCGCGGTGTTGACGCACTGGCGATGCGGGGGTCGAGAGTACTTTTATGGCCGTAATAGATTTTAAAACCGTCTTCGCGGATCTATATGGTAACGATGATCGAAAGGAACTGAAGCCCGATCTCACTAGAGTACTACTCTACAGACAATCAATGTGTCTCTAACGAGTAACTTTTTCGTACTAGCCCCTGAGCAACGAAAATCGTGGGTTTATATACCCCTAAATGTTGGTGGGGATCCGTCGGTGATTTCCATATTTGGAAATCTGAGCTTCGGAAACAAACAGCGAGTTTCTGTATACGTAACAACGTCCACGAGCTACTCTACATAACCTAATTGGTCGAAAATTCAACGACCTCTTGTGAGAAAATGGTTCGTTAGCGACATTTAATTTTCATTTTGTATCCTCTTATCAAGTAGAATACTCAATATAGACAGTAATAAAACCTAAAATTGGAGATGGACAATTTTAGAGCAGTGTAGTTACACTTCCACATTTATTATTCAAACAATCATGAACAATTACAATTACAGCCAGTCGCATAAGTATTCGTACCCCGTATGTGTATTGAAGAAATTTAGCTAAATTAAATAATGTTTAATGTTTGAGGTTTAATGTTTCCAAATAAATGTTTCATTATAATTATATACAAAAATAAAGTTTTCACATGTATGTGTTTATTATACATATGTATACATGCAATTTAGACAAATTTATTCAATGCATATCTAAATTAAATAATGAGTTTCATGTTGTCAAATAAGTGTTTCATTATAATTATTGGAAATTGGTAATTAAATTAATGTTTCACTTTGTAGTACGAAGTTTGTACATGTATGTATTTATTATAGATATATACATACAATTTAGACAAATTCCGTCAATACACATAGTATATAGCCTTTATTATTTGCATAAAATTAAAAGAAACCTTCGACCTACCCCCACCCTCCTTATAATCAAGTCTCATACTTCATTGGAAATTCTGTTATCGAGGAATAATTTCGGATTCACTTTGCTAGGTACGTTTCCTTGTAAACCACATTCCTTGTAAATGTTATTGGTATAAAAAGCATGTTAAATCTCTTAGAAATAAACATCGAACGAATTCAGGTCAGCAGAGCGAGCCACGATAAGGAGGCACCGCCTCCCGCCCCATCGATCCGGGAAGACGTCGTTTAAAGATATTCGAACTGCGAGACGAAAGTAGGATGGAGTATCATCGTGCATGAGCCATAACTGCAGCTCATTATTCAAAGGATTTTCATAACAGTGGGAGAACGTACACTATGTACTTCCCAAAGACGTGACAAACAACCTCGTTCAAACGTGTTGCAAGAATTCGGAATCCTGAAAGCTCCGCACATTTGTCCATGTATGATAAAATAAATAAATAAATAAATAAAACATCGCTCGCTTTTAAAAACGTGAATTTTCATGTCTACTCGGTCGCACGTTCGCCGTTCTTTGCTTTTCATAAGCCTCGCTTCGTTAACAGGATAAAGCAAAACTGGGACGCGGTGATATTTAGCGCGGACGTTCAGAAATCCTTCGGTGTTCATATTGTTCGCGACCGTGTACAACAAGTCGTTATAATACGGCCAGATACCGCGTTCTATTTCAACTAGCTTTTACGATATTAATCTATCGCGAGAGCGGCGCTACATCGCCATAAAATAACCGATCACGACACTGTGCCGCAACATGGGGACCTAGCGGAATATTAAACGAACTTCGACGCGACGCGCATATAAATCCCGAAACAAAACGACGCGGTCCACCAATGCGGATATTTTCGTGCTGTCATCGGCACGGGCACGAATTGACAACAAACGCGGCCGTTCTTAATTTAACGCGGAAATGCGATTTTGGGGAAATTCACTTTCCGTTGATTACGGGGTAATCATCGAAATTTGTTTAGAAAGGGGTAATTTTCTGGAGAAGAAAGAAGGAATAGTGATGGGTATAGAGTGACACTTGGTAGACTGTTTGGAGATCATTGATAAACAAAGGAGACTGTTTAAAAATGGATATTTCTGGACCTGCTTGGAAACAAAAATTTATGCAGGAATTACTCATTGTATAAAACAAAAGGTCCTTATCATTTTGATCAAAAAGCGATGGCAAGAGTTGTGGCAAAAATGAGTGAAAACATGTAAATGTGGTAGCTATCTTAATTGCGTATATTTTATACGTTATCTTCATCTTTTTCAAATATTAAATCATTTTCAAAGTAATTGTTAACGAAATTGGTAGGTAAATCAATTGAAATCGATTATACAGTCACTCCAATAAATATTCATACCCTCTACGTCTATTAAAGAAGTTTGTCTGAATTAATCGACGTTTTTAAATAAATTTTTCGTTATAAATATATGTACATGGATAAACTTTACTCTTGTATATAAATAGTGAAAAATTGGAACCATACAAATTCGATCATTTAATTTGGACAGATTCCTTGAATAAAGACAGAGTACGAATATTTATGGGGCTGACTGTATACAGTGTGTTCTATTTAAATCGAATGAAGTTATCGAAAAGAATGTTTTTACAAAATTTATTTAGTTCAAAGGGGTAAATTATATAGAATACATGTTTTTATTATAAGTGAAATAGTGGGAGAGGTTTAAAAAATGAATTGATGTATTTAAATAGAAGTTTATATATTTTTATCACATATACTTATATATTCTAACACATTTACACGTTTCCATCTATTTCTGACCACTTTCCTATCACTTTTGTAGGGAAATGATAATAAAAGACAATGTTTGACCTTTCTCCGTTTTCATTCACGACAAAGTTTGCCAAAAATATATTTATTTAAGCCAAAACGTCAACCATGAGTCGACCATACTTATGATCACAATATTTTTAAAAATCTATGATCCCTTTTTACGACCAGAGAAGGGAAACATTCTCCACATAACGTATTATAGATTCCAGCTGCAGTGTATCAGATTAGCCCTCATTATCCCTCGTCAAACAACATGAAACATCGTCAAACAGCAACAAAAGTTACTCCACGAGATTAATTAGCTCATTTCAAGTCTCCAAAGGGCAAGTCAAGAGTAACATGAAGCTGTGAGGGATAGTCAAGCGTCTCTTAGACAGGGAGTTTTACTCGGCGTCTCCTAGACAGAATTTAGCGTGTATTGGAATAGTATGGGAGTTCGAGTTTCCGAGACATCGTTGAAAAGGAATCGGCTTCAAGAACTCCGGGAGCAAGTGCTCCGCGTAATACAAAAACTTTTTCTGAAATCCAAGTAGCTTATGTGCCCAACCTCTCAACTTGTCTCTAGTTTTCTTGCGAAACACCCGTACGATAGCTGAAGAAATACTGCCGAGGTATGAGAGGGCACGTGCAGTTACGCATCACGAGGACCCTTTTCCGCTTATTGTTCCTCCTCTATTCCTTAGCCTCGTTTTATAACTCGTTTGGATCACTCGAGGATCAAGTTCGAAAGCATTTTCAGGAATCGTTGTGTAATTCGATTTAAAAAGCTACAGCTTCTATTGAAAGTTACCTCGGTTAGTAGAATTCGGATTTATTGCAATGTAATGTTATAGTAATTCGGAATATATAATGTTTCTTACCCTTTTTCGACTCCGAGACGAAAATGGACGATTCACCGGGCGAAACGAACTTGTATATATCATACTTGATATGATATTTTACGAGTTCTCTTGTGAGTTATGAAGGAACGCGCAGCCACCTAGCGGTTAGAAGCAGAAGTTAGGACGTAGCGCTCAACATATTCTTATGTATTTTTAAGCGGATGTAATATAATTGAAGGAAGTCGTAAACAAAGATGTAGAGTACATAATTGATATGATATTTTAATATCACAATTTTCAATAAATAAGAACGATACGGAATAATGGACCAACTCAATACTATAATATTAATTGGGTGAAGAAACTGTGCAACGTTCGAAATGCCACGAGTCAGTAACCCGTGTCATGAATTCACTTGTATATCTACTTTTCTACCAGAACAAAGGCAGCTCTTATGTAGAACAGCTCTCATATTCCATCTGAAGCTAGAAATCCATACCGCATTTTTCTTTGAGCGTGACTTCCGTAAGATACTATCTGCAGATATCGGGGGACATAATTCCTCTTGGATTTGGAAAGGACGTGTAATACAAACGAGAACGTTTTACGCATACGTAATATTTTTGCGACGTCACAACACATCAATTTCGTATTACCCTATCTGTTTTTAGCAGGTGGATGCATACTGATGTACAGGTTAGTCCATCCAAACCAGATTAGTAACGTGTTTTAGTCTAGCTAGTTACCCAGGCGATCATGAAGTTATAATTACTTTTGCTTTCAATAATTTACTTTAATATCTGGTAGTCCACGGTGTTAATATCGAGTATCGAGATGAATGGCTGTCATTTGCAATGGCTTTTAAACAAATTCAATCCGAAGTCGTTTATAAGTTCTCGACAATTTGAATTAACAAGGGGTCAGTAATGGTGTCGTGTAATTGGTACGAGAACTTTAGTTCGCAAAATGGAGAACTGTACACCACCAAACCAACCCTTCTCCTGAATACTAATTATTTCTAACTACTTTTAAAGATGATTTTTATTTTATGTCAGTTCATTTTGTGTTAGATTTAACATAAAGCACAACCTTGATAAACACACTTTCCTATGCCAGCTTCCCTTCAATTATCGAGGTTATTGGACTAAACACCCTCAAACTGACCCTTCATCTGAATACTACTTATTTCTTTCCATCTCAAAAAATAATTTTTATTTTATGTCAGTTCATTTTATATCAGACTTGAAATAAAGCAAAACCTCGATAAACACGCTTTCCCCAGACTTGTTTTCCTGCAATTGCGGAGGCTCTATCTCATACTCTCCTTTTTACATGCAAAATCGACACTTCTCGCTCACCTGCCTTCGCTAATTTACCCCAAACTTGGCACGAGAGCAATGGTCAGTAGCTAAAACTGCGTCAGCGTTTTTTCTCCATTGCTAATCGCGACGTATGTATTTCCACTGGAAGGAACTAGGTCATAACGTTCCCGAGAATTCCAGTAGGCGCTCCATACACCCCCGCACTATATATACTACACTTTGGTGTACTATATCTAGGGAACCAATTAAAGCGTTAATTTGGAGAAAAATGTGTTCTCGAGTGTGTACTCAATATTTACTCAGAAGAACGTGCAGTTTACGTTGGTTCGAGTTTGTTTATGAACAAAACGATTGGCAAATATTGAATAAATTTCAGAAACCTTACTTTATTAGGTGGTAGTTATTAACTCAAAATAACTCTCAAAGTTATTTTAAAGTCACTAATGTATAAGGAAAAATTAATATTCAAATGGGAAAAAATCCTCAGCAAATATAAAATTTCTACAACAAAACTTTTTACAAAATTAATAATTAACATAACATAAACATTCGCTCGACATTCGAACCAATAATTTAAAAATTCACACAATAATAATACAATATTTTATGACCTATCGCCATGTCCTTTTCGTATTTCGTCATATTTCGTCCAGTATCGTCATTCCTTGTCGTATCTCGTCATATTTCGTCATATTTCGCCACCTATCGTCATTCCCTGTCTTATCTCGTCATATTTTGTCACATATCATCATCCACTCAACACTGTCGCGCAGCACGCACCTCGATCCAAAAATTTGAAACAAAAATTTTTACAAAATTTATAATTATTGAGTTAAGTCTCCATCATTGTATTAGGTATGAGTAAATAATCCACTTTCTCATTATAAACCGATTCACTGCGGAAGTCATTCTTATGATAATAGAATAATAAATAAAGAATAATTTTTTGTTCGCTTTGGCAATTATTGGATCGTTTTTATTTTTCACGAAACGTTATTGCGGAAAGGTCCATAAAGCAAGTGCAACGAAAGTGGTTCGAAAACATCGTCGAAGTATCTCCTTGCACTCTTGCTAAGTGAGAACGAAACGCGAAACCTCTTGCTGAAATCCAAGTGGGTCTGTCCTCGACATTACGGCTTGTTCGCTCTGGAAGTCAACACATGCTGAAAGTAGTGCACTCCACGCTTTCTTCGGCATCCTCTCCCCGCGCCTGTACACTCGCGTAACAGCTTTAACGCTAACATAATCTATCGGGAAATAGGCCAAATCTCCTATCGTATTTCTTTCCCTCCGTGGTAGCTGCATACGGTAAGGAGACAGATGAACCCATTCGTAATCCAAACCTAACCTAAACATAAATTGCACCGGGTTTGATCATTCTAAATGCCGTACTGCAATACTTTTACACGCATATACAGAGAGTGAACGAGTTTTATTTATAAGGGTGTTTAGTCATATACAGTAAAACTCCATTTATATGAATCTGTTATATAGATAAATAGTTCATATAAACGAGTAAGTTCGTATAATACGAGTGCATTTATCATTTTTGCTATTTGTAACTTTTTGCTGAGATAAATGCATTTAATCATATTTTTACCCCCTTGTCCGGATTATAGCAATATTTTTATTTTTCTGAACTGTGAAATTACTTGCAGGGCCAATTTGATAAAGCTTGATGAATAAATTGTGTGATATGGAGATAAAGATGACAAATGGAAATACTTGTTATTATCTAATAAAATGAATATTGAAATACGAATATGTAACATGATATATATATCGAACATCGTAGTCATTATGAATAAAGTAATATGAAATATGAGATAATATGAATATAATAATATTGAAATATGGAATATAATGTGTGTTTGGTTGAAAGTGAATTAATTTGTTTTTTTCCATTTAGTGGTTTTACTAATTATAAATTCTTTGAGCATTGTACAGGGTGTAAAAAAATGTTTGGTCTTGGCAAGCATAGGCGTATTCTACATCTTCGGATCGATCAAGATTTGTAAACAAAAGTTGCCGCAAAATTGTCCTTGACCTTTAATTTCAAGGTCAAATATCTTTTCATTGCATTGTATTCTACGCATCATGAGGATAAAAAGGGTCAAAGGAACTACGGTTCCAAACTTAACCGTTAGCATAAAAAATAATAGTAGAGTTATTACTAATGAAGCAAGCAGTAACTATTGTTTGTTTATCTGCTGTTTATCGAAAATCTAACATAACTGATTGATCATAATCAATATTACCTTCTATTCTTGAAAAATGTTCGTCTTCTACTTCTTCTTCTCAGCCAAAGAACCGATCCATTCTGATGAATATTCCTTAATAGATAATATTCTTAATAAAAAGATAATAAGGACCAATAATTCTGTTTCCTAAAATACCTGCCCACACATTGACTGAAAAGCGTCCTTGATTGAAATGTTGTATCATGGCATGAGGGTTTCGATAATTCCATATTCTAACATTTTGTCTGTTTTGTAAACCGTGGTTAGAAAAACTACTCTCATCCGTGAAAATAATATTTTTTTGGAAATTTGGATTTCGGTGCAACTTTCGAAGCATCAATTGACAAAAACGTTTTCGAACATCGTAGTCATTATTTTGGAGTGCTTGAACACTTTGAATTCTAAATGGTCGAAGACCTTCTTCACGAATTATACGACGCACTGTCATATGTGAGATTCCGACACGACGAGCAATATGACGCAGACTCATTACTGGGTATGATCTTGCAAGTGCAATTACTTGTTCTTCCACACTAATTATTAATAAAATTCAAAACTGATTCCCCATCTCCAAAACGTTGATCTAATCGTTGGAATTCCCGTCGATCAGGAACTTCTCTTGCACGCCTTCCAATACTCAAAAGCCACACTTTATATATTTCACGCGCTCTAGCATAGTTTCCAAATGCTTCATCTATTGCACGAAACATTTGTCGAATATTTACATATTTTTGCATCATGAGACTATATCGCACATGAATAACCACTGTAATCAGAAGCTAGACTAAACGTGATATAAATGTGATATAAATCTAAGCAAAGCAATCAAAATCACGATAGTGGGGGTCACTCTAACTGTGTTTATGTGGCCTTTAACGCTGTAGCGGTGTGTTTACATTCCTGTCAAGACTGTGTTTATGTCGACAACTAGCATTTCAATTTGAAATCGTCAACTTTTATGAATAAAATTCATTTTACAGCCGACAAAACTTCCGCATCAATTTTTGGCGAAACAGTCAAATTTGAACCCATAGTTCCTTTGACACTTTTTATCCTCATGATGCGTAGAATACAATGTAATGAAAAAAAAATTTGACCTTGAAATTAAAGGTCAAGGACAATTTTGCGGCAACTTTTGTTTACAAATCTTGATCGATCCGAAGATATAGAATACGCCTATGCTTGCCAAGACCAAACATTTTTTTATTGTTTTGTTCTGAGTAGGAATTTAAAAAGTATACGGTGTCAAAGATCGGTACTGATTAAATTTATTGCAAAAAAAATTTTATATATATCTGGAGAAATTTTTACTTACTAAAACACTATATGTTCCAAGCCCCTTAAATACTTCTCATCATATAATACTCCTACAGTGGTCATCGGATGTAGAATAAAGATACGTCTTATACATATGTAATTAAACTTTTTATTAAAGACACTCGCTTAGCTCGCGTGATTCTTCTCGTCGAACTCTCTGGCACGATTGACTTGCGAACTAACCTATTCGTTCAAGTATCACAGATATTCTTTCTTCGTTCTCGCGTATCGCTTGCACTCTGTTTAAACAAACGCATTCACCCTAAGGAACATTCGACCCAATCTCATAAACATTCGCTCGACATTCGAACCAATAATCTAACATTCACACACAATAATAAAACAATATTTTATCACCTATCCCACTGTCCTTCTCGTATTTCGTCATATACTTGTCGTATCTCGTTACATTTCTTCACCTATTGCCATATCCTTGTCATATTTCGTCACATATCATCATTAACTTAACACTGTCGCCCACCACGCACCTCGATGCATTCATCCAGCCACTTAAGAAACTAAACATATGACATGGCGCCGGTTCGTCGCCGCCATTCTCCCATTACAGATGCCAGTTTCCTGTTAGGCCCCACTGACCTCCAGCCTTAACTCGGGCACCTCGGGATCGCCAAACCCGTACCGTAGCTACGATCAAACACAGCTACAGCCCCCGAGGGCAACTGCTTGTACAGTACGTAACTTCCTTCGTCTTCGACCACTGTAAACAGCCGATCCTTTGTGCCCTAAAATTCACAATTACCCCTCATTGACCCCAGCCTAATGCCTCCTGTGCCGTTTCGCCTACATTCCCGAGATCTAGAATACACCAAATGGCGATTAAGGGGGAAGAATGGTTACAGTATCTGCGATAAGTGGAATTGGGTTACGTTATTGATATATAGATACGTCTGCCACATGTTACCCTTAAAGGAAGAGTAAATTGAACTTTTAGTTTCGAAGAATGGTTGTAGCTGCAACTACAGACTCCCCCCTCCACCTACTCCGACCTCCTTTCCTGCTCGTGTTATTCTTTCGCTGGGCTCCGCGTTCCGGTACGGTAACGTTTCACGTCCACATGTTCAGAACCGTCGGCTGCGTAAGTTTCCATTAACCTTAAATTAAAACTTAACGTGTTGACTTGCTAAACACGGGCCAGCCACCGAAGTTTCCCCGGCTCTTTCGGTGCATGAAAAAGTTGCGACTTCCGAAAGAGCAACTGTGTATACACGGTGTTCAATCTTTTCCGGAGGCGGAGATTGCAACATGGCCACCCCGCGATTAAGGAGCGCGATTATTCAAACGAACTTGACTTCCCTCGAGAGTAAATACGACGGAGCGTGCCGCATAAATCTCGAAGAATAATGTGTTTCCTGCGGGGAGGGGCGAGAGAGTGCACTGGGAATAGTACGTTCATTTATTGTAGCGCGGAAATAAAATATAAAAGCGGATATTAGCGGCGTCTTGTGGGCAACTTTAAGTGCTCGATAAACTGGCCTCCTCGGGGGGTTGGGAAACAAGATGGCTGGTCCACTACGTGTATTATGAAGGATGAATATTATGAAAAGACTGTTTTTAATTACTGTTGCTCAACTTCAACTTTTCTGGGTTCATCGTAAGTAAAATAATTATTGAATGTGCACCAATTTATAAATTGGTGCAAGACGAAATTTTCAATACATGTTTGTAATTTGTTTTATATTTCATGTACACTATTTTTTCCAAAACTTGAATTTATTCACAATATGAATGACACAAATTCTCACTAAGGATTTAAAAAATTGATTCTAAAGATCAAGTGTTAAACAAAACAAGCCTGAATAATAAGATTCGTAACTTTTTATCGTCTTGTAAAACTTAATACTAACGCAAATGTTGAGTCGTATATCTTCCAATTATACAAAAACATGATTCTTCACAAGAATATTCACGAGTGCGTCTGGAACTGAGAGTGTTAATGAATCTTAATTTATATCAAACTGATAAATAATCCACTTCATTGTTTTATGATTTTAGCATTGAATTTTCGACGAAAATTCATTCCAGGGAAAGCATTTCGGTCGCCGCAATTCGCGGTATTTTCAAACGCTTTCAGCTCGCACGTTTGTATCTTGCAATCGAGGAAATTAAGCCAGTGAATTATGTGGATGTAACACGATAAAGCTCCGTGGAATTTTCGACTGTAATGAGTTGTAAAAAAATCCCGCGAAGGTAGTACAGAGCTTCCAGCGATGTAGTGAAAACATCATTAGCCTGGAATAATAGAGAGTCACGGCGAGTCGTCGAGCACAGAGTGCAACGGGAAAATGTATTGCTTTTTGCCCTGATAGCGATGAATATTTCTCTCTCTATGCTAGAACCTTAGCTGGAGACTATTCTTTATACGTGTTGAATGGTTGAGCAGAAAGACATAAGTCATAATAAAAACTTTACTTATTATAAGTGGCCTCTAAGGAGACCGAGGTTAAGACTAGACTAACCGGCCTTTTCCCGGTTCCCATTAAATACCGATTCATACATGCTCTCATACGCTCACATATACATACAATCTGGTGATCGGTGGCACGTGCACACTAGCGGCACCGATTGTCGGCAGCGGTGTCGATTGTGTAAAAAGCGATACGTATAATTGCCTACATATGTAATATTTATCAGAGAAACGTCTAATATTGTACTTCACCTAATTGCTTCACGAATTCGATTTAGTCGCACTTTCCAGATTGACGCAGAGTTGTACAAAACTGGGCATAGAAGAATCTAACCTAAATTGAACCCATTCACTGCTAGCCAAAACAGCGTTTTGCTTTGGGTGCAAAAATTTAAAACAGATGTGTAATCTAGGTTATTATTCTGACAATAAATAGTCATATTAAATTCGTTATTTTAAGAAGAAAATTTACGATCTCCTTTTGCAATAATTCGTGACTTAAAGGACACGTTTCATTCGTGACTTAAATAAACTTATCCCTTGAGTATGTAATTGCAGTCAATTTGAACTACGAGACATCTTGTAGTTGCCAGCGAATGGATTAAACAGAAATTTTGATAAAAGTACTTTATCTATTATTCGAAGGGTTCGAATAAGACTCGAATAAAAATACGAAGACCTCATTCATTGTTGAAGATAAACCTTTCATTGATTAAATTTACTTAACAAAAATTTAATAAATAAAAATTAATAGAAATAAATAAAATTCATAAAATTCATTATATTCATAAAATTCATAAAAATTTAATAAAAAATCTAATAATCATATTTATTCGTAAATTAAATTTACTTCGAATAAATTCACCTTATTCGCCAAATATTTTTCTTTTCGTTCGATTCGTGATATCACTATTTTGATAACAATTTCGCCCATCTCTGAGATGATACTATATACAGGGTGTCGTGTTATGGAATGTATATGGTTTGGTTCAGAGCATGAAAGCCAACGAAAGGAGTTCACATAATCGTACCGATCCATTTTTACCCCGTTTTCGAGCCGCGACATTTTTCGTGTTGGAATAATACGATCTACGAGTAGAGATGACACAGATACCGTCTTATTCTTCTGCTCGCAAGATTTTATGCTCCATGGGAAACGTAGAGTACCATTTTCCTCACTTTTACGATTCCTGAACCTGACTTACTGAATTACATTTCACGTCAGGGCCATGTTACGTTATCGTTAGCGCGGGGGGGGGGGGGTATTTATAATCACATCATGGCACCGTTGAAATAATGCACGAAGCAAATTTATTATAGAACACTAAAACAATCGTTAAAATTTTTAAACGACTACGATTTTTATTTGTAAATCATATCAAAACGATTATTAAATTTAGAAAGATTGTAAGATGAAACTATTGAGCTAAATTTGTTTATATGATTTTTTTGTTTCATCATCATTTTAGAACTAATTACTAAGAGGCGTAGGAGATGTGAATTTAAAAAAAATATGAGCTTATAGCGAATGACAAAACGAAACTTTTTTATATTGACAGTTTATTCATACGACGTTTAGTTTCAAAAATAAAAATTGAAAACTTAAAAGAGTACTTACGAACTTTCTCCTAAAATTCAATTTTGGCAACGAACTTCTAACTTTTCAATTTTTCTTTTCGAAACTAAGCGTCCTATGAAAAAACTGTAAATACAAAAAAGTTTCGTCTTATTGTCCCCTACAAGCACATATTTTTAAAAAATTGATTTAAAGGATACGAAACATTTGTCTGATAAAAAGAAATATAGAAATGAGTACATGTAGATTTTCTTAATGTAACCAATTCAGTGGAAACATTCATACCACTGAAAATGACTTTAAAATAAACATAAAATAAATACAAGCCTGTTTGAGGCTGCAAAATAAATTTTACGCTTCAAAGTACTTTAGCAATACGGCTCCTATAAGTTTAGTGCGCCTATATCTGCCTCCATTTGCAACCTAACGCCAATTGCCATACTTTTAGCGCAAGTCTATCGATCTATTCGTGACTCGAATGCCACCTGACTCGACGTTTTGTGTAATCTGTAACGCGGCACCTTCATGAAGGCCCAACGATGGGGCGATGTAACGAACGAAGTAAAAGCGACAGGTGCAAACGTCGACCATTAAAGGACCCTCGAACGCGAACACGCGATTCTGTCAAAACAGTTGACATACGTGCGATTAATTGTCTATTCAAATTTTAGCCATTACGTTTAACTGATCGTTCTGCAGTGGCGCGTGCACTTGAACACGTTGGTACAATTTCGTCGAACGAATACTGTGAAATTTCGAATGTCATAAAGTTTCTTTGAGAGTTCTTGAATTATTCATGAATTATTATTATTTGATGAACTGCAGATTTCGTCCCGTTAAATTTAGATTTATGTTGTTCCTCGGGGAGTACAATTAATCAAACCGGCAAGAAATTCCGGGCGGAATTCTCGGCGAAATAAATTTTGTAATAATTTATGTGGAATACCAAAAACAGTGGAAGTCATTAAGGGAAAATAGAGTGTCGTTTCATTAGTGTACAAATAAATTTTGGAGGGAAACGATGTAGTAGTAGTAGTAGATAAAAAATATTAAATTTCAAACTGTAGTCGAAGAAATACATTGAGTGTCAATGGTACTTATATAAAAGAGTCTTATTTTTAATTTATTTATACTGTAGTCCATACATACTGCTTGTCAAAATAATTGTCTAGATTTCCATTAAATTCTATCCATCAAATTCTCTAATTAACTTGTACTTATGTAAAAGAGTCTTATTTTTAATTAATTTTCTACTACAGTCCACAGATATTGCTTGTCAAAATATTTGTTCCGAATTCCATTAAATTCTCTAATTAATTTATTTATGCATTCACCCCTTAAGAAGCATTAAATGAGTTAAGGAGCTTTTGCACTGCAGTAAACGCGAGTGAATAGAGAATTGTTATTGAAGCCTCGAACAGTGTTCTTTAACAGTGTTCTACAAACAAGTATAACCGACAACGCATTTCATTTGCACATCTTTTCGAGATGGAGACTGCGATAATACGGTGACAATACGTAATCAACAGGGGACCAAAGAACCGACAAGGAAGACGTGGACTAAGAGAAACAAGAACATTCATTACATTGTGAAACAAATGAAAACGTTTCCTACGAATGGAGAAATACGCGGTATAAATGCGAAAGATAAAGTCTCAAAGGAAAATTCTAATTGAAGCGGAACTCGCAGCGAACAAAGAAACAAAAAATACGCAGGAATATACCTGGAGGATACTCTTAGACGGATGGTTATGTTCCAATTAGATAGGAGCGAATAAAACTCGTTAAGATATCTATTCGTGAAAAATAATGATGAATTTAATCATAAAAAATTGAAAACCTGAAATATTTGAACAATTTATTATTTTCGCTATTTATAATGAAAATAAACGAATACTGCGATTTCTATTTAAAACAGAGTTATTAATTTTTTATATTCTTCTATTCTAGTACGCTACTATTTGTCAATGTTGCAATACCAGGTCGTAGGGAAATTTTCAAAAAATAAAAAAAATCCGAAATACTGTTATGTTTTTTGATGCAGCCCTTTAGTTAGCCTAGAATCGGGGTCCACATGTACGGATTCCACTAAGCTTTCAAAATATACGCTTAGAATGTTCCAGAAATCTCTTGATGCGTTTCCATCGCAACCGTTCATGGAAACATATAAACAAAATCCGTGAGGCTCTAATTAAACGTTACTTAACGATGTGGATTGAAACAGGTGTTGCATTTAGCCCCCTCCCTTTTTAGATAAAGAAAAATTCAAAATGATATCGATTTTGTAACGTCTATTAATCTTGTGACGATATTGTTATCGTACATTATTGAGAAATTGAAGTATACAAAATTAAACTTTTATCTCTGGAGTCTCGAAATTATGTTTCATAGTGAATTGTTATTGAATTTAATTAATTAGATTTGGAACAATCATAAAGTAGCACAACCATTATCAAGATGTCTGTGAAGAAGAAGAGAAGAAGATTGAGTTCCAAAATTAATAAATTAAATTCCTTTGAAAAGTTAGTTAAGTTCCTCTGGAGACACTGTGAACATTTACAAATCATTACGAAACATAGTTTCAAGACTGCAGTGGCAAATGAATAAATAATTACATCGAACTGATGAAAAGTACCGAACAATAAGAAGGATTTTGTTACACGTTGCCTTAGCGCAGTCACAACAAAGCTCTCCCAACCTCCTCGGCTGCTTAACCTCGTTTTCAATTTGTATATAGAAGCTCCTCCATTTCTAACTTCACGTATATTTGCAGCCATGTAGTAACGTCCCTATACAGCCCCCAGCATACAAAGCAAGAAAAATTTCGTGCCGTCGGATTCCTAAATTTATCTTACGAATAAATAATAATAAATAACCCAATAGAACAGGATGAAACGTTTTCCTCGCCAGCTGAAATTTCAAACTCCCTTTCGCTTTTGTATACACATCCCACTATTTACGAAAGCTATCGACCCGGACCGATCGCTGGTAATATTGGCTGCTTTTGTGTAAACACTCTGATTCGCAAAGGCTATTGTCTCATCGCTCGGTCGCCACTGTTTACGGTTGCAGCCGCTAGCTCAGTGACCTGTTACAAATCCACGATGTTTGTTAAATCCGAAAGAGTATCTCATCTGAGAGCTGACGTAAAATTCTTCTTCGGACGTTGTTAAACATGGCCGGTTGACTTTAATCACGTACTTCTTCGTATTAATGTTTGGGTTAATTAATGGCACGGTCCGGACTGATGTTTCTTCGTTAAAAACTTTCGTTAGAACGCGACGTTTCAGCCATATCTCTTGGTTTCCCTCGCGTGCATGGCGTTGCATTAATTTATTATTATAGCTACGTGCTCCGAAAGTTTCCAAACTTTCGTTAAATATATGTGAATATATTTTTACATATACAGGGTGATTCTTATAAAATGACCGACGCGATTATCTGTGAAATTTAAAATCGTCTTGAAAAATTGTTTATCATTTGCTTATCATTTGTAACCACGAAAAAATGAAATTAAACAATTGTGTCCAATATGTAGGTCGAAAAATAACTGGATCATGAGAATTTCAATTTTCACAAAAATTTAATTTAGAAATGACGAGAAATGAACAATATTTAAATAGATGGATTCACCCAAAATAAAAATTATATTTATATATGTTATTATTTAAATTAATAATTTCCCAAGCTGGGCTTCCAAATTGGTACAAAGTTACCTAATGTACAGTAATATGAAAACACATAAAACATTATAGAGTATGTTGAATACAAGTTATTAATTAATATAATAATTTAATAAATCCTTTTTGCATAAGTGCATATACATTTTAGTTATATTTATGATTTATGTGTCACATTAATTGTATTAGAAATGCATCAAATCTGTAACTCTGTTAATGACGAACAAAGATTTATTGTAGCTTATTTACATCTTCTATCTCATATACTACAGTATTATATGAGTTTGAAAGGTCTTATGCGCAATTACTAAGTCCAGTCGAACGTTCCAGTACCCCACGGGCCCGGAAGCTGTTGGAAGAACTTAGACAGAAGTTGAATTCGGTCAGCCATCTTGGTGTCCCAAGGCCCCCAAGGGCCTGGAAGTAAACCATGCTTCCTGGCCGACGTCGACTGACTTACTTCGCAAAAATATCTTTTTATAGCATTTTTACAGGCACCCAACGCCCAATCGGGCGTTTCCCCTCGCGTCGTATACACACTTTTATAACCCATACGTGGCAAGCCTGAAACATGTCACTTGCTTACTTCTACCTTCTAACCAACACTGAAAGTAACATTGACATTATACATACCGGGTAGTGCGCTAGAAACAAGCCACCTTGATAGTTTAAATGCAGTAAATCCTGTCTATGGGGCGCAGAAGTCCGCTATGCGCCTCTCAGTCGTCAAAGGGAGACAATTGGAACCTGTTTCAAGTTCCAGGCTTGTTTGTACTTATTGATCATCGTCCTTCCTGCCTGGTACGATGCGAGTTGTTCGAAGAAATGGTGGGAAAGACCGCGCTTCTCTTAGACAGGATTCTACTTATAAAACGAAATACCAAAATTGCGTTAGCCTTTTGGCTTACACGATACCTTCCGGTTGCTCGGACTATAGTAAACATGAAAATAGGAAGTCCGAACGAAGTACTACAAGTCAGGCTCGTGCTTATTATTTACAGACCAAATTCCTTAACAGGAGAATTCCTCACTCGTCGTTGCATGCCAAAGGGTTAGTATATTTTTCTAGGGTCTATATCTACCTTGTATTTCAAACTATCTGCCACGTATTTCAAGCTTATCCACATTCACAATGGACTCTAGGACCCGAGAATACTCTTTTGAAATATAAACAATTGAAAAAAATGTTGCAGAACTTGGAAAGAGAAATTGCCACTTGCTACTAGGAAAAATGTTGACACCAAACATAAACGAACCGAAAAATGTGAAAATCGATGACCCTCTTTCCCAGTCTGACCCCACGGATCTCTTCCCCTGAACCTTTCCCGGTTCCCTCCGGTGGCGCGATAAAATTATACAATCCAAATAGACGCGACGCCAGTTTACCCTGTGGAAATGAAATCTTCTTTACACTGTTTATTGCTTTTGACAGAGTGCGCGGTGAAGAGCAACGGGGGACCGGTGGTGGTGCACCATCCGTCTTCTTACTGGGAGCAACCCTTTAACCAGCCCTACTTCGACAACACGACGAAGAGGGAGACCACGACGACCGTAGGCCAAACCGCTTTCCTGCACTGCGGGGTGCTCAATCTTGGTGATCGTGCTGTAAGTTTCGAGTTTCCTTATTGGTCTGATCCCTCTCGTATAATAAGAACACGAGCGAGAGAGAGAGAGAGAGAGAGAGAGAGAGAGAGAGAGCCAGAGGACGTCGTGTTTCACGGATGAGTAGCCGTCTGATGAAACGGTCTCGCTCGGTCCACCCAAGCCGCGCTTTTCACTCCCGGACTTTTCCCTTCGTTCCATCGATCGGGGATTTTCGAGCAATTTCTGCCGCAATTCCTGGACCTGATTTTAACTTTCCCCACGGTGGCCAGCCACCTTTTTTCTGTGGGAAACGTACGACAGAGAAAAGTGAAAGCGGATAAGAGCGACGCTTAATTTCTGACGCGGTTCTGTTAAGTGAATCTTAAAGTCGGATTCTCGGGTTTTAAAGGAAAGTCTCGTTGCGAAGTAGCTTGGGGTCGGTGGTTCTTATCTGGGAAAGTTTGAGGTGATTTCTTGAGCGGGGTTCTGTGTAGTTTATTTGCAATGTACATATAATGACAAGGATATAAATAAGGAAACAACTTTGACGATATATGACAAGATATATTCTGTTTTCATAAGTGAAATATTTCGTTGCATTCTGATATTCAATAATTTCACATCCCCTGTTCTATAAGTGTCGCAACTAGATCCTCAGTGACACTTATCGAATCACATTCTTGCAAGAGCTCCGATTCCCCTTGGTACTGAGTCGCCAGAAAAATTGTAAATTCAAATGAATCGCGTGTTCCAAGTTTTTCATAATTCACCAAATGAAGCTCATCTGTCCTTCGAGCAAAAAAACTCCAACGCTCCGATTACACCTTCCAAAGATTTTCCGGATACGTGAACCTAATCTGCTCGGCTCCGAATCTCGCCGCGTCGGCGTTGTTATCCGAATAACTTAACCAACGACCCGGATGGAAAAAAAGAAGTTCCCCGAACCGGAGACTCGTATAAATCATCGCGGTCAAAGTTGTTCGAAACTCGCGCATCAGCGCCTTCTTATGCACTACGGAATGCGCTTCGTGTGCACGCCCTGTTGGATTTATCCTGTATAAATAAATAAACGAAAAAACTTGGATGGAAAATTTCGCCTTCCCTTTTGGTTTTTTCGTCGTCGTTCGGGGTACAATGAGTGGCACGAAGCTGTCGCGTGGAACGACAATGCACCGTGTGTTGCTACATTGATTTTACACCGCGAATATAAACGTCTGGGCCGGCGCAGATAGAGAGCCGTGCACGCTGCGACTAAAGCGGGGACGAGGTGGACAGAAATCTGATTTATCGTCGATTACGAGCGGTGATTGGATTCTGACGGGTTCCTGTGTGTCACGCGGTGATGCATGAGTAACGTTGATAACGAGTAATGTCACTATTTCACGGCGACCCTGTGCACTTATCCGGGACACGGTGCTTTTCATCAAGACGCTCGTGAAAGGCGGCGAACGTCGTCCCAAATTTTCAATTTTACTGTGGGGGTCAGTCGCGAGACTCCCAAGAAGAATTGGATCTCTTGGAACGATGGTCGTCGATAAGTGTCGCTGGCCGAACGAGTTGTGACACTTACAGAACAGAGGATGTCAAACTGGAGCTGTTTTAAAGGGAGGCTCGAATTCACGCAGTGAATATTATTTAAGGTGGATTTACAGATTATTTTGATCCATTCAAAACTTCACAAGCTTCTACAGAAACCGTTAATATTTCGTCACCTATCTTCATATCCTTGTCATATATCGTCATATTTCGTCACATATCGTCATATCCTTGCCGTATGTTGTCATATTTCGCGTCGTCATATCCTTGTCGTATCTCGTCACATTTCGAAGCCCATTCAAAAATTCACAAGGTTCTACAGAAACCGTTTACACTTTTCGCCAACCACCTATGCTGACTTTTAATTGTGTAGGACTTGAAGACGGAGAACAGACTTTATATTGGAAAAAGAATATGTGTAAAGTTCATTGAAACTCTACAACACTGAGATAAGTGTAAATGCCGTTGACCACACCGCTTTCTGCAATCCGGTCTCTATGTCGTTCAAACGTGCAGTAACTCGCGTAACGCATCATGCCATGCGCCTTTTCGAGAACAAAGCGAAAAGAAGAACGTAGACGCACGCGGCGGCGTTGCCGTGTTCACTTTAATATCATCTATCTTTCCCGAAATTATTCCTACAATCGTATACAGAGACAAGCAAATATACAAATTCATTTTTATCTAGGCCACCTAATTAATTTTTAGTAAATTCACTTCACTTATAATAGCATTACTTCATTAACAGGAAATTGATACAAAATGTCCGTAAACCTAGTGTTAACGAGGCTGCCATTTTGAAGCTTTCA
Organism: Hylaeus anthracinus; assembly: GCF_026225885.1. NCBI lineage: Eukaryota > Metazoa > Arthropoda > Insecta > Hymenoptera > Colletidae > Hylaeus > Hylaeus anthracinus. The sequence goes on from NW_026534838.1 coordinate 1,098,225, forward strand.
TGTATATATAAATCTTAGGAAACTCCGTCACACCAATACAATTTAATCTAAAATAGTAAAAATCACAGATTTTGTATTTTAATTTAATTAATAATTAATTATTAATAATTGAAAGTTAAGCAATGATTTTGAATTGGCTTCTCGAGAAGTGAAAAATTCACATCTCGTTCTTCACGCAGGTTAAACAAGAGTTCTCGAAAATATTCGCTCCTCTTTCGCCCGACTCATAACTGGGCCATACTCGAGATCGTTAACCTCAGATGTTGCACAATTGGGCCATAGTCGACGTCACATGTTGTGCAGTTTCATCTCCCAAATTGTAGAGATGCAAATTCGAGAGATGGCAGAACTAGGACAAGATACAGAACGCTCGGGGATTCGAGATTTGTGGTCTGAGGAGTCTCTGAAGAAAACCAAGGACTCGAGTCGATTTATTAATTAGGCTGACTCACTCGATTCACCCCCATCATACGTGCGGTGTTTCTTCAAATAAAAGAGATTCCCGAGCCTAAATCACTGCTCTCCCCAGATGCATAAAAGTCCGAGGGACCCAATTCAGTTTCAGTTAATCGAGAAGTATTGTATCAGGGGTCACCTAATCTCGTTCGAGTCTTCTTCGCTACTTCTTTGAACATCTATAAGCTCTGACTATGCTCTGACATGAAACCAGTTCGTGTTGTTCATGATTATCATTGTGTTCGTGTTGAGAATGGAGAACTAATACAATTTGATTGCCCCGATTTTGATTCACCCTTAAATGTCCCAAGTTTCAAATTAGATACAGGACTTTTAAATCGAATTGTACGCTTGCAATTCGTTTATTTTTAATATTTGTCTGTATGTATGGTACCATTGCATAATGTTCTTTTAAACAAAAGTTAAAAAAACGAAACGTCAGATGTCAAAATTGTTAAAATTATAAATAATAAATACATTAATATTTTTTTAAATTTAACTTGGAAAATCTGGCTTCTAAGGGTTCAAATAAGAATCTCCTGGATTCATACGAAAAGCTAATAGATTGCTCTATTATATCGTTGTAAGTGATGTTTCACTTCGTTACATCGTCATATCTCGTCAAGTATCGGCAAACTTTGTCGTATTTCGTCATATTTCGTCACCTATCGTCATATCCTTGTCGTATCTCGTCATATTTCCTCATCTATCGTCGTATCCTTATCGTATGTCGTCTTATTTCGTCACCTATCGTCATAGCTTGTCGCATTTCGTCATATCACGTCATATAATACATTTACAAATTGCAATTTCTTCCAATATTTATTAGCATTCCTCCTCGAGACTTCATCGTTTCGTTTATTCTGTACTCGAGTAATCGCTTCCAAATGATACCACATTTTAAGGCACTAAACCCACAATTCCGAGAGGAGCTCGGAGTGCTATGAACGAATTTTATTTAACTGACAATTCTGGACGAAGTTACGTGCCTAGCTGCGAACTAAAAATTCTCGCTCGATACTTTTTATGAAACGTAGTTTCTACTTTCGTCGCTAAGCCCGGATACGCTCGTTCAAACTTTTACTTCTCTCTGACAGAAACGTCAGAGTTATATATATTTGAGTACCATTGAATATCTAGCAACTTCAGGAATATAGTGCATGGTCAGTAATTGAAGAAGCAATGCATATATATAGCATTTTGCTGACATTTAGATTCGTGTATTATATAATACTAATCACTAGACTACAGATTTTATGCATTTTTACATACAATTATATTAACAACATTCATAAGATACACGTAATGTATAGTGAATACATTCTACAATGATTATAATAATGTTGATACTTCATTTTGTGCACATACCTTTTGGCTATGGGTAATATGTGTTTTTTAAAATAGTTTATGCCATAAATACTGTATAAATAAATGCAAATCTATGAAAAGCCTGTAAAACTACCTTTGTTCTGACAAAGTTATAAATTATATGATGTAGTGCAAGGAATACTGTTCAGTTTGCTAGATATGATCATTTCGTCATACCTTGACGTATCTCGTCATATTTCGTCATCAATCGTCATTCCTGTTCGTATCTCGTCATATTTCGTCACCTATCGTCATATCTTGTCGTATCTTGTCATATCATGTCACAACTACTAGGTTGGATAAAATAATACTTGAAAACCTAACTGCAATTGTAATTGTATCAATTATTACTATTTTGTATTAAAAATCATAATCAAATAATAATTTAAGAATTTTATTATAGAAAATATATACCGTTATTATTGCTTTCTGTATTTGAGTTTTTTTTTGACTAGTACAGTTGGAAGAGAACCACCTTAAAACACATAACTAACATTTTTGTTTAAAAATGATACACCAAACGTATAATTAAGTCGTGTCTGCAGTCATTTTCATAGAAAAATCTTTCTTAATCCATCGATAGTACTGCCACAAGAACACCATGAACAATATGTATACTTCTATTTTACATTAATTTTTAACGCTACTACTGCTGATCCATCCAACTGGGTTAACAAGATAAATTAATGAAATTTATATTGCAAACGTTTAAAAATTTTCATTGGGAAAAGTAGCTCTTTTCATTTTTACTAGAATTACCTCGAAGTTGTTAGTGAGAAATATAGACAAAAATTCTGGGAATTTAAGGAGTTGAAGTTTTGACCGTCGCACAGTGGAACAAAACGGCGCTCGGCGATCAAAAATCAATTTTCGTGACCTCGAAAAATGGTAAAACTGTTTAAGTACATGGACAGAGAACAAATTGCTGTTTAATGTAGTGCAATCCGTTTTTTTATATTTGCTCTCGTTTAGCTCTGGTGCGCATTCAAAGTAAGTTGAAATTCGTTCAAGCAAAATGCTTATGATATCAAACCTAACTTCAATGTACGATTCTGAAAAACTTTGCTCGGAAAGACGAAATTCCAATGAATCATAAAGTTTGTTAGAGTAGTATAGATTGTATTCAGTGCATAAAACAAGTCAAAATGTTAACAACTTGTTCAGCAATAACATTTAAATAAAAGGAAGTATAGCGTATTAAAATTTTAACTTCACATAAGTTTTTAAAGATAAGTCCCGTCGAGTCCGGGGTATAATCAGTACTACATGAAAGGCTGTACCTTTCTCTTTCAGAAGCAAAAAGAATTAGCTGCTACTTTGTGCTACTTTTAAAGAAAACAGCGATTAAAGTAAACTCTGCCTCGCTACGATCGCTACTGAACACTCGCTGTAGTATCGACCGACTGTAGCGGTCACGTGAGGCAGAGTTTACTTTAATTGCTGTTTTCTTTAAAAGTAGCAAAAAGTAGCAGCTAATTCTTTTTGCTTCTGAAAGAGCAAGGTTTAGCCTTTCATATGATACTAATGATATCTTGGGAACGTACGGGAATCGTTTTCAAAAACTTAGGTAAAGTTAAAATTTTAATTCGGTGTACTTTCTTTCTTTTAAGTGGTATTATTTAACAAGTTTTAATCCCATATACCCTAATAATTTTTTACTTAGCATTCACTTCTATTTCTAACTACAAGATTGAATTTTATCCATTACAATTACAAAACTAAAGGGAACGTTCATATCTGTTTAGTTTCGTCGTGGTAATGAGTATACCAATTGCAATTAGTTTCTTCTCGGAAAACATAATAAAATTAAAAGCAGCGAGACACGTGGTTTTATTCGTTATTCTTTTTCTCGTGGTATGGGTGTGAAAATGTGCATTGCTTGTTTAACTGTATCGAGTGAAACATCTGAGGTACTGAAAAGAAAAAACAGTCACCTACTGATCAACCTATTTCCACTGTTAAAACATGTGTGTATTCATTTTAAAGTAACCGAATTCTTTTCTTTCATATTTATTAACAGATTTGATTTGAATTTTAATTATAAAACACAAAGTGTATAACATATAGCTAAGATATTCAACATACTGTACTTTATACGTAAATATTTCGTCACCCTCTAGATTAATATATTTTATATTAATATAACTTAACTCACACACGCACGCACGCGCACACACACACACACACACGCGCGCGCGCGCACGGTATCCTCTTTACTCTTTACATCGAATGGAACATGCGACGCTCAGTCTTAGATAGGGGTAAAAAGGGGTCGATCCTGGAATAAAATAGTCTGTCATACTCGTTAAAAGTTTTCAAGCGAATTTCAGATTGTGACTTTTATCGAAGACTCACTGGATATACTCTGGCACTTAAATATGTTTGATCACTACTTACACACTATGGAGCATAACTATAGTATCACCTGTATCTTCAAACGTTTCAAACTTTGGAGTAGAACTAAAGAAAGATTGAATCTCCAACTTGATATTACGTGAAGAAAATTTTCAAGTAATAAAGTGAAATTACTCAGTACCTATTAGAGTTAGGGCTAATAAAGATCATACTTTTTTATTCAGTATTCGATACCCTATCATATTTTTCTATAAAAAATATAGAATTCTATTTAAAACAACCTACACGTACAAAAAATAAAAGGTTCTATTCAGTCGATTTTATTTCATTAGGGACAGTCTAATATTTACCAAAAATTTCCTTGATGGACCAAGTCCAAGGAAATTCAATCTTTGGAGTAGAATCTTTTATTTTCTACTATTCTCGCGACTTTACTGTTTCTCCTCTTCAAATCACGCCTTCCCAAGCATTCAGCCAGATGCATTCAACTATCTTCTCCTCCCGAAGGCAAATAATCCAATCCTGTTTACCCACAGAAGTGTCTCATGTCGAGTCTTCTCCTTTAACAACTACGAGCGTGAAGATTTACGACGTGCAATACTTTTCGAAAATCTCCCATCGATAGGAATAAGTATTAGAATAACCCCTTGTACAAACACGGTAATGAAAAGTCAAGCTAACCAGAGTAATATTTTATTAGGTCTACGAGAAAGTTCTGTCCGATCCGGTTACAACAAGTTTCAACAAGTATGCGACTATACATTAAAAATGGCATGTACAAATTGCAGTCACGCTGGTAAGAAGCCGTAAATAACCATGGAAATTATATTATTCAATAAAGTTTATTCAAGAAATGACAAAATTATTCTGTTTTATTTTAAAAACGGACAGAACTTTCCGGTGGAACTAATATTTCATGAAGTTCCTTGAACGGTGATATTCTTTGTTTATATTTAAATACTATAATATACAGGATGGAGCATTTTAAACAGGTCACCTATATAACTCGCTTATTTTTGAAGATAGGAAAAAATGCATTAGTCTAAACTTACTTGGTATAGGGACGGAGGGGGGGGGGCTCATAATTTGACATTACCAATTTTTCTGTAAGTGGAGACGTCAAGGAGATATGGAGATTAATTTTGCTTTTTTAAATGGAATGGTATAGTTTCTTACTTACAGTCCGGTAGAGACTCGTTATATTTCGTCACCTATCGTCATATCCTTGTCATATGTCGTCTTATTTCGTCACCTATCGTCATTCCTTGTCGTATCTCGTCATATTTCGTCACCTATCGTCATTCCTTGTCGTATCTCGTCATATTTCGTTACCTATCGTCATATCATTGGCATATCCTTGTCACATATCGTCATATCTCGTCACCTATCGTCATATCTTTGTCGTATCTCGTCTTATTTCGTCACCTATACGCTCTGATTGTTCGGGGTTTTCTGTTAATATCTCCGTAACGAAGCCTCGGGCAACATTTTCGCTAAGGAAAAAGTTGTTTCAAATCACCTTCCGAACACCCCTTTTCAAGGACCTCCAACATTTTTGGGGCGCCCTGTATAATGAACGAAGAATATTGTACCTAGCAGCTTACTGTTTAGAATGTAATACATATATATAAATAAATAATTCAGTATTTCAAACTAACTACCCTCATCACTTCGCAAGCAATCGAGCTTCTACTACAGTTCCTTTCTACGCAGATACCATACAATTCTTGACACTTCCATTCCAATAGCTCCTAATTGCACCGCTACCCGAATGTTGCAACGTATTCGCGTGTTACTGGTTGAGCCGTTGCGTCACGAATGTGAAAAATCCCGCCTTCTAACAATGGGCGGCGTCACCGCGTTATCCCTAATTGATACTTAGCAACCAAACACCTCCAGCCACGATTAATTTCCCGCAGAGACGTTCGGGTGTTCCCCCATCGATTCTCTCTTCTCAACATCGTTCAAGCTCCCCCGGAATAAACGTTTCGCCAATAAGCCATTCATTTTCCAAGGTAGCCCGCGTGCTCCTGCTCTAATTATATCTGACTGAAAGTTAAATTGAACCCTGAAGTTTTTTGCGGGCGAAAAATTACCGGCTCGACATGTAGAGCTCGAGATAATTGAGTTCGATGGAGGCCAGCGGCTCACGGACGAAGATTATTGCAGATCCGTTAAATGTTTTCACGTCGAGAGCTTTGTCGAAAACTTTTTCGAACTCCCCCCCCCCCTCCCTCCTCTGCCGTGATCGAAATACCGGCCCGTTGGTTGAATGTAATGTGAAATTCGGCGGACAAAGCCGCGTCGAGTAGAGGGAAGATTTTCTCGATAATTCTGCGCCCGGATTTACCAAAGCGTAGAAACATAAATTTCGTCTCTGTTCCGTTCCGCTTTATCCAATAAATATTGAATTCGATTTTGCCGAATTATCCGACCGTAACGGCAAAAGGTTATAAGGATTTATTCTCGTTCGCTTGGCCTCTTTCGGAGTAATTTAATACTTTGGGAGATTCGCGAGCCTTGGCTTTCCTTCGTCGTAATTACTTTCGTTGACTTTTCTCTCGAGTTTCGCTTCGAATTAACACCGTCGATGATCGAACGATTTTTGGATATTTTTTGTCGAGGTGAGTGGACACTGTCAGGATTGCATTGCGATATTTGTAATATTGCAGTCTAAAAACAGTTATTATTAACACATTAACGACTGGTAGCTAAGGGATATACAATTAGATTCAACGATGTTTTTTTTATTTTGACAATAGTAGTATTATTCAATATTTTATCTATTAGAACCGTTTCTTGATCAATATTTACATAATATTTCATAATTCATATAATGATGGGAGCATGGAATGGTATCTCAATAATAGATAAAAGAAAGTATTGAATTTCCTAGCAAAAAGCCTGTTAATTGGCTACTGTTTGATAAAGTGTTAATTCTTTGGACCCTAGGGGGTAAGAACCGGAAGTAGTGAACCACAATTTCTTTTGCAAAAATGTCGGATAATGCCTCGTTTTTGAATTATTATGACGTACCATCGGGGATAGCCTCTCGCGGCTGCGCGCGCGCTACTCGGGCGCTGTGATTTGTCGGTGGTTTTTCGTTAATAATTCAAAAATGAAGCACTATACAACATTTTTGCAAAGGAAATTGTGCTTCAGAATGGTCTCAGCTAGCCTCCATTACCGGTTCTTACCCTAATTCTGGGACACCCTTATATGTATCAGTGAATATACCTAGTTACCATTAGCCAAATTACAGTTGAAACTCATAAGAAATATATATGCTAAAAATAATGAGAATCATTTGCATTAGGACAGATTATCTCTTATCATTTAGCTACTACTTTTGATTAATATCCATCCCTAAGTTAATACAATTAACTCCTAAACGAGGACCGAGTAGAATTTATGTACTTTGCTGAAAATGTGGAAAACACGTAGTCGCTGTCATTAAAAAGCACTGGGCCGACCAGATTTGTAGGTGACATATTTTTAGAACTTACATTGCACTCCCTCCCTCCAGTAAAACTTCATGCTCGTTAAGATAAGGAGACGAAATTACGGATGCATATTCCGAATGGAGGAGGGACATAAAAAAAAAGTTTTACATCCCACCGGGAGTTCTTAAAATCCGTCTATCCGATCGCTCGTCCTCCGCATTGGATATCTGCTTTCGACAGTAATTTTTTTTATTCGCCCGCAGTGGGGAGTCGCGGATGACGGAGCACGGTCCTACATTACGTTCGCTGCGTTTAACTCTGTAATCATGACGTATAGCCTATCACTTATTAACGTGGAGACTGTAACTTACTCTTTTGTCCGTCAAAATAGTTTCACGTATCGACGTTTTACCTGTGTATTCTCATTATGGGGTATATACACTGGCGGTGATATATTGGAACATGCTAGTGAAGTGAAGTGCACGTGATGATGACTATTCGATGATATATGATGGCTTTAACTTCTCTAGAAATATTCGTAGACACAGCGGTCTCTGTAAACCTATATATCTTTATAATTTCTAAAAATTCGAGAAAACTTTTCAAATAAACCTTAAAGGCTATTAAATTTTACACAAAAAAATTAAATAAAATTTGTCTCTGTCTTCTCTAGAAGTATTCGTAGCACCGCTCGAAATTATTTTGGCGCAGCGGTCTCTGTATATTTTTAGTTGCATCACACTTGGTGAATTCCTGGGCATGCCACCGACCGTGTTTTGTTGAAATATGAGTACTTCCACTCGTCGACAACAACACCCCATCGACGTTCCTTCGTATCGCGTCAACAGAGGCAGGAATCCTGGCAAGAATGCTTTGCCGATCGAATTACGGCGGCGCGCCGATTGCGAGGCGTTTACGTACCGTGTTAACGTATTGTTCAATTGTGCCGCGACTGGTTACAGATAACGAGAAACTAATAGTGGATTGACGACATACGGGGTGGGACATTTAAACCAGGTCAACTGGGTAGCTTGTTTATTTTTAGAGAGGAAAAGAAATGTTTCATGTGGAAGTTATTTGGTATCATGAGTTACAGTAATAATAGCGTAATATTGTTTTCGTTTCATAGTAAAAGTATTAATGGGGGAGTCTGGTCCAGCTAATGTATTTTTCTAATGCATATAATTTCTAGATATAATTAATTTTTGTTATTGAAACTTTTTTACATACAAAGGGACGTTTAAAGAAGAAAATTTGACAGTGTAAATTTAATTTGAATATGCATATACAGGGTGTTCCAAAAATGTTGTAACACCATGAAAGAGGTGGTTCGGGAGGTGATTTGAAACAACTTTCTCCTAAGCGAAAATGTCCGAGACTTCGTTAAGGAGATATTAAGCGAAAACTCCAACCAATCAGAGCGCGAGTATACCGGTTGAGCGTAGACTACGCGCTAGGCAGCCGCGCTCATACGCTACTGCGGTCGCTCCACCGGTAAACTCGCGCTCTGATTGGTCAGTGTTTTCCGTTATTACTCTCCTCGACGAAGCCTTGGCCAACATTTTCGCTAAGGAAAAAGTTGTTTCAAATCACCTCCCGAACCACCTTTTTCAAGGTGTTACAACATTTTTGGGACACTTTGTATATGTATACATTCAAATTAAATCTACACTGTCAAATTTTCTTCTTTGAACGTCTCTTTATATGTACAAAAAGTTTCAATAACAAAAATTAATTATATCGGGAAATTATATGCATTAGAAAAATACATTAGCTGGATCAGACTCCCCCCTTAAGGATAAAAGAAACCGAAGGACAAATGTGTTTTTCTTGATTTTTGTTTACAAAGAAAAATTTTCTAACTAAACTATGTATTTGTTTACCTTTCAATAGAGGCATGTAGAGGAATGGTTTGAATATGCTAACAATTTAGATAAAGTGCTTTTACAAATATGGCAATGTCTAAATGAAAATTCAAAACAATGAATATGTTCATAAATGTTTGTACATGTATTATGCGTTTCATTCACGTGACATCTGTCTCGTTTTGTTTCCAGGTGTCATGGATTAGACAACGAGATTTGCACATTCTCACCGTAGGAATCTTAACGTACACAAACGACCAGCGTTTCCAGTCGGGGCACAGCGACGGAAGTAACGAATGGCCCCTGTTGATTAGGTCACCGCAGGTTCGAGATAGCGGGGTGTACGAGTGTCAAGTCTCAACCGAACCGAAAATCAGCCAGGCTTTCAACTTGAGCGTTGTAGGTCAGTAAAACTTCTACTTTTCATTCATGTTGCGTTGATTACTTTTCGAATAAAAAATTATTCGTGACGTTATTCGATATCTAATAGTTTTCAATATTGAAATTATTACAGTTTTATGTCATTTACTCTGAAAGAAAGAATTTTATTTTGACATATTTATATGTAATAAACGTAGTCCATAATTGTTAGAGATATATTTATTGAGATTATATTATATTTGTTACAGATTGTATTTATTGGATATATGTTTGAATATATTGATATTTAACATATTGACTTCTATGAGACTACCCAGATAGCACAGGGACGTCTTATGTACGTCCATAAGACGTCCGGTACTGGACGTTCGGGACGTCCTATGGACGTCCAGATAACGTCCAAACGTCCCCTGAACGTCCCAGTTACATCGCAGGACGTCTCTGGGACGTCCGGCGTGGACATTCTATGTACGTCCCTGGGACGTCCGATGTGGACATTCCCAGTACGTTCTCTGTAAAATTGAGATTTAAAAAAAAATTAAATTTTAATTTTATATATTTTCTTTTATTTGTTGGTAGATTTTAGTTAACTGTATTTATTTCTTGTAACTGGATTCCATGAAAAACGACGAACAAATCTTTCAATTTTTATTTACCTCCGGCGGAATTCAAACACACGATTTTCGAACTATATCGACTTATATTTTAGGCTTATATAGTGACTCGCATTAATATTCGGATACTTTTTAAAATACAATTCCTTCTTTTGAAATTGGTCTGAATGACTTGAACTTTTATTTGAAAAGTTAGAAGAATTAATTTACTAGGTATTGCATACATGTATTACATACATATTACATCTCATATGTACAAAAAATATTGTATTTCTAATATTGAATAAACAATTTGTTTTACATGTTCAAACATATATTCTGTCGCAAATATTAGGTAAATATGTGTTTTACCTACGGAAAAAAATATTCTGTTGCGAATATTAAATAATGATTGTATATCCAGATAGCACAGGAACAGGAACGTCTTATGTACGTCCATGGAACGTCCGGTGCTGGACATTCCGAGAACGTTTTCTATACGTCCATGGGACGTCCGGTGCTGGACATTCCCAGAACGTTTTCTGTACGTCCATGGGACGTCCGGTGCTATCTGGGATAATAATATTGATTAATTAATTTTAATAAATATTTATTAATAATTAATAATTAGTTAATTAATTAATTAATATTATTTAATAATTGTAAATAGTGTATTTTATATTCGGAAAAATATATTCTGTTCTACATATTGAATAAATATTATATTATAAAGGATATTAATAAATAATATTTATTTTGTTTAAAAAAAAGTATTTTTCCCTAAATCTAGAAAGTTCAGAACGGACATTCCTGGGACGTACAAAATTTAGGTTCCATGGACGTTCGTATGACATTCCGGGCGGACGTCCCTGGGACGTACAGAATTTAGGTCCCATGGACGTCCTAAGAACGTCCGACATCGGACGTCGGACGTTTGGACGTAAACTGGACATAAAATGGACGTCCATGGAACGTCCGGTGCTATCTAGGTAAAATTTTGTTTTTATACAATTATAAATAATACAATCTAACATTTGTGGTAAAGCTCATTTTTATAACCCTTTTAAAATTTATCAGTCCTATTTATCAATCCAGATTTATTAGTCAACGTATTGTTAGCAATATAAAATTGATATAAAATCTATATTTCTATTATCAATATGAGAAATTATTAATACAATTCCACGACATTCAGTATTTGTTTGAGAACAGAAAAATGTTATTTTAACGAAGTGAGATTATTTCGAGCATCCTAAGTGTTCTATATTTCATATCATTATTATTGTGGCACACTTAACCTGCCACTATTAAACGAATAAATTAATTTTAATATAATACAGTAGGAAAACAAGTGCGTAGAAATTCAAAATAGAACTTTACACAAACTGCCAGTGAATTGGTTGCATTTAGTGGCCCAATGCCGGGAATAATTCTCTCCCTGAATTTTGAGTTTAAATATTCACATCGAGATAATAGGAACTTCTGAATACCGCTGGACTGAGTGTTCCAGACATTCACCATAAACTGAGATCATGTCGGCCTTTCCGGCGTATGTGTATTTTATTCCCTCGCGTGTTCCGCTCGGAAGTTCATTGTTTTAGCGACAATTGTCAAGTGCAGAATCTGAAGCAGCCTTAAAGTAGAAATTAAGAGGGATAGTCCGGTACGTACCAGCCGCGAGCCAAATGCGGCAGTGTATATTTACTTTATCTGCTCTAAACTTTACAGCTCGATCGTACAATAAAACGATAAACTACTACAGTCGACGATTAATCGGGTTTATGGCAAGATCTGGCAAAGAAGCTTCACTGAAGATCCCAATTAGCAGACTTAGGATACGTGGAACATCGATACCAGATATTATTAATTAATCTTTAGCAATAAGAAGATTAAGAGGTTGCATAGAATAGTTGTGGCCAAAATTCAAAATGTTTGCGTTAGTATTCAATACATATTTTTAAAAAACGTTCATGAAGGATTGATGTATCGCAGCTATAAATATATCTGAACAGCAGTATACCAGGTTCTATACTTTGACTGTAAAATTGAACTTTGATTTGGATTATGATACGTATTCAAATTTTGCAAAATAAAATTCTTGAATTTTGTTCACTCCCCTTTCATATTTTTAAAGAATATTGCTTTAAATATATTTAAACAACAAAATTTGTGTACCAGGATCAATACTTTGACTGTAAAATTGCACTTTGATTTGGATTATAATATGTATTTACATTTTTCTCTAATAAATTTCTCGAATCTCGATCACGACAATTTCCGTGAATCCCCTCAAAGCCTCCCCCTAAACTCCACGTCATCCACGACTGACTATTTTGGGAGCTGTCCCTTCAGTCACCCTGTACATCCACGTCCATATCAGAAACGCATTGATCTAACGCCAGGGCCCATTATGTTTGCAGTGTCGAAGGCGAAGATCGACGGTAATGCGGAGCTGTACATCAAAAGCGGAAGCGACATCAATCTAACCTGCATCGTACTGCAGACACCTGTTCCGCCGTCCTTCATTTATTGGTGAGTTTAATTGGACTTTCCTGAATTCAATTTGCGCCCGAACATAAATGCCGAATTCGCACGCTTACCATGCGACACGGCCGAACTTTGCCAATGAAGTTCTCCATGAATCATCGAGGACGGTCCTACGTGGTTCTCGATTACGAGTTAAAATAGACGCGTAACGCGACGCTGATAGGCAGACGGAAAATCGGAATTGCTTTCTTCCACCCAGCCCCGTCATGTGCTGATTGTACGCTTAAACGATTAAAATTACAGGAACACAATCCTGCGTTAAGGGTCCGCTTTTCGTTCGGACGAAAAATCGAGTAACTCGTTTACTGCATTTTTGGGAAGGTTAAATATTCAGATCTGATGATTATTGTTTCGCTAAATCCTGGATTATACTATAGGGAAAGTACGGATAAATTCTAGAATTGAAGGAAATGGTCAAGTGACAGGAATAAAGTTTAAAATGGTATAGCAGATAATTCTTTATTAAAAATTCTACTTTGACTGGAATTAAGAAAGGACTACCTCGTTAACTGCATTTTCTGGAAGCTTGAAATTTCTAAATTTCACTCAGTCATAAATTATATAATTCTAAGAGTGCAAATAAGTCGTAGAATTATAAAAGAGTATATAAAAGTAGATGATCCTTCGTTAAGGACTCGGTTTTGACTCGAATAAAGAATAAACTACCTCGTTAACTGCGTTTTCTGGAAGCTTGAAATTTCTAAATTTCACTCAGTCGTAGATTATATTAATCGAGAAGTACAAATGGTTGCCAGAATCGGAGGTAATGACTGAGTGACAAGGATAAAGTCTAAAACAATGAGAAACAGTTTAAAAAAATGGATCATATGGATAGTTTGTCTATAAATACACGCTTACACGCCCCAAAAGATCTGAAATTTTTTCTAAATACTTCTCTTCTCTTTTCGTTCCTCCTTTTCTAATAGCAAATGATGTCCTTGCCAGGTACAAAGGTGACCACGTGATAAACTACAGTCAAAGAGGAGGCATCAGCGTCGTTACCGAGAAAAAAACGCGAAGGTCGCATCTCCTGATCTCCAGAGCGCTACCCGATGATTCTGGGAATTACACATGTGCTCCGTCTACGGCTGAGCCAGCTAGTGTCCTAGTCCACGTACTTAATGGTGGGTGAGTCAGAATAATAAGAATTTGGAGAAGGGCGAGGTTACGTTATCTTTAACAAAACAACCAGAGTAGTAGTAGTAATACAGATAAATTCGTTACAAATAAATGCATAAATGATGCTACAGTGGCGCCACTAGTTCACACACTCACCGTTTGCTAAAATAAGTACACTGTTGGTCACTAATTTCAATATACTATAGCACCTGTAACTTTTTCAAAGAAAGACGAGCGTAATTAATGCAGGGTGTCCGAAAATGTTGGTGGTCCTTGAAAGAGGTGGTTCGGAAAGTGATTTGAAACCACTTTTTCCTTAGCGAAAATGTTGTCCGAGGCTTCTTTTAGGAGATATTAACAGAAAACCCCGACCAATCACAGCGTAGCGTAGCGTAGCGTAGCGTAGCGTAGCGTAGCGTAGCGTAGCGTAGGCCACGCTACGCCACGTGACATCGAGCCAGCCTCCCGCGGTTGAACGCGCGCTGTGATTGGTCGGTCGTGTTTCGTTAATAATTTAAAAACGAAGCCTTGGACAACATTTTCGCTGAGGAAAAAGTTGTTCCAAATTACCTCCCACTTTCAAGGTGTTCCGACATTTCTGGGACACCGTGTATTTACGGCGCATAAATGGGCCGAACTACTATTCTAAGGGATGCCCGTACTCATTCATCTTATCATTCGTACTATACAGTTATAAAATACTCGATATTCACAATTCCCATTGTTTACAATAGAGAACTATATAATCACTTTAACAAATGAGCTCACTCTAACAAATGAAATGAACGTAGAACGAATAAAAACGTACTGCAAGAGGGATAGAAACCACTAAACTTAAAACTTTGGAAAAATTGCTAGTTTAAATTCCCCCTATCGAACTGTTTAAAAACTTCGGCAATGAATTCAACTATAGCACTTCAATGAACACAGATTTATCGCAAGCTTCTTACTTGCGTTCATCCTCGAAAAAAATCACAAATACGATGGTATATCGTAATCGTTAGCGCCATAAATAGATTACGAAGAGCGTAGAATTTCTTTACCGAAACATTCGACTCGCAATGGGACACGTAATTCTGTCTTCACGAGCTCCGTATCTCCCTACAATTTCTAACATCATCTATCAACGCCAGCAATGAAATTAATAATGTCAAGGGGGCTCACGTTTACAATCATTAGGATTTCGAATGGAACTTCAAACAGAGTCATTTGAAACGAAGCTGCGAAATGAAGTCTCGAAAAGCGTAAATGCGAGACTTTACTAACGCCGTAAAACTCTGCGGATGACAAAGGTGGTAGGTTCAGGTCACGGGGTGGTGAGCGGAGGGGAGCGGAGGGGAAGGGAGGGGAGGGGAACAGATAAACTAAACGGTGAAGGTCATAAAAGGGGAAGCAGGCGTCGGTGTCATCAGCTCTTGGCGTGGTACAGGCTGCATAGAAGGCAATAAACTCGATGCCGTTGCCGCGTGTCAGCTGAAACGAGGAAGGTCGTAGCGAAGAGCTGCGTATTTAGTTTCCCGAAAAAAAGCTCCACGGATGTTTTAGTATCAAAGAAACATTTAATTCCCCTCTCGCGACACTTCATCGGGTTATTAGGAGATGATGTGCAACCGAGGTTAGATCTTATCGTCGGTGGGTTTTATAACGGCGTTTTTCCCTAACCTGCCTTTCACTTGCTAATATACATCAGTCGCAGTTCATTATTTCAGCCGTCAATCGCATAAATCGATTAATTTCATATAACGAAAAGTTGAGAAATGCGATGAACTGGCCTCTGAAATAAATTATTTATTATTCAATAGCCAACAAAGTTTTTTCGTTTAATGGTCCGTTTAGTAATACTTTTTGTTATTCAGGAAAATTATTATAAATATAAAGAGTTATGACTATACCAAGTGCCCTGACACTTAAATTTAAGAATTTTCCAAAAGTTGAGGTCATCGATTTGTGCAGTGCTCATTTAAATCTTTGAAGTTGGGTGGATTACAAACTATCGCACCTTTTGCTTAGCTTCACTATTTTATTTAAAGATTTTCATTCATGTATCACTATCATGAATAAACCCCAAATGTACAATAATTAGAAATGTATACAAGTTAAAACGCGTTAGTAATTTGTTGTCACTGTCCTTCTGTGCAGCTTGAATTTTATTTTTATTTTATAGTCGTATGCTTCAAAGAGTTAAAATTTTGATTTTTGGAGCCTACAGTACAAAATCAGGTCGATAACTCGGTTACGATCAACTCCATCAAAAATATGTAAAGGACAAACAGGTTTTAAAATATAATTTGCAATAACTTTAGTTCTATACATTTTCACTGTAAAATCACTAATAACCGAGTAGAGTACAAAAACATTTTTTATTTTGCGATAAGTGAATGAAAATTGCCCCTATCGAAATTTTGTATACGAGCAAAAAGTTTCGAAATTAAATTTCCAACAACTTTTATTACCATATTTTTGGTCCAAAAGCAACCGTAAGCGAGTTATCGCACACAGTCCTACTTTGGGGCAGCGCCTACTCCTTCGCGAGAACTTTGTGACGTTAGCTAACTTGTAATTTTAAATTGGACCACTTTATGAACGCGTTCCAGGCTTCGTCGCGATGTTCCTGAAATTTTCCTCTTTGACGAAGTTTCCAAGTTGTTTGGCGTTCGTTTCGCGTTTTAAATATCGTTATTGTGCAAAAGAACGACGAGACTTAAAAAAATCCACGCGCGGTTTTGGATGACCTCTTCATGTTGTGTGACTCTTTGAGAGTAAGGGTTGATTGTTAGAGAGTGAAAGAGTCGTAAACAAGTCAAATGGTTGCAAGAGACCATTAAGAGTCTAACGAGCGAGTTTTCTGAGAGAGTCAAGGGTCTTGAGAGACCAGTGAAAGAGTATCGGGTATTATCCGAGGGTTCATAATTTAGTATGTACAGTTTTTATAATAAAGTGCCACGATGTACACCGGGAATGCATTCGGTTCTATCCAAAGGAAAGCAAACTTTAAAGGTGTGTTCTGGATTAATCGACCGTACAATAATCATTTTCTATCATTTTTTGTTGTTGAAATGCTAATGAATATTAAAACAAGACTTTCTCATAACATTAAGTAATGACGAAACTACTTATTTGTATTTCTTTCATTGAAAATTTTCAAATCCATCATTTGGCTTTCTTCTATTTTACCTCTAATGCTCTTTCATTGATTTTTTAATAAATTTTCTTACATTCTTTTTTGTTGAAATGCTAATGAATATTAAAAAAACACTTTCTCGTAACATTAAGTAATGACGAAACTACTTATTTCTTTCATTGAAAATTTTCGAGTCTACCATTAGGCTTTCCACTATTTTACCTCTGATGCTCTTTCATTGATTTTTGAACAAAATCTACGCTTTTTAATTTGTTTACATCGTAGGCCATAATTGGCATATTTAATATCATGTGATACAGATGTATGATTTAACAAAAGATTCTGTAATATTGTAATTCCGTAAATTTTTTGAATTTCAAAAAATCCTTTTGTAAGGATATTTTATAATTATTATAGTTATATTATAAATTAATATATTATAAAATTATATTAACATAATTATGTAATTGTTTTATAATAATTATTATTATACTTTTAAATATTTTGAAGATTCTAAAAATACAATTATTTTTAAATCGGTTAAACCAGAAATCACCTTTTATCCTTTGGCAATTACATTTTATAATTATTATAGTTATATTATAAAATTATATTAATATAATTATATAGTTATCATTAGAATTATATTATAATAATTATTATTATATTTTTAAATAATTCGAAAATTCTAAAAATGCAATTTATTTTTAACCGACTTCGAAAAGGAGGAGGTTACTCAATTCGACATGTATATGTTTTTATTTTATTTTACTTTTTTTTTTTTAATGTCTGTTTACCGATTACGCCGAGATGGCTTGACCAATCAGAATGGAACCTGTTGCATCTTGTAGAGCATGTTCCCCCGGTGATCCTACTGTCAAGGCTTTTTCCGATTTGTCATTTTTTACTCCTCTTTTTACTAAAAAACCGTGATTTTTAGGTATGCTTGCCGATTACGTCGAGATGGCTTGATGAATCGGAGTGAAACCTGTTGCATCTTGTCGAATATTTCTACCAGTTCGTCGCGTAAAAGAAACATTTTGTGATTTTGCATTTTTACCCGTTTTTTTTTTTAACAGAAACATTTTGTCTTGCTTCTTACTCCGAGACGGAGGGACCAATCAGATTGAAACTTCTTGCATCTGGAAGAGCATTTGCCATTTGGACCCATAGCAAAACATTTGTCCTTGTCTTATTTTTTACCACTTTATATCACTTTTTATCGCAAAAAGCGTACTATTTCACGTATGTTTGGCCCGAAATCGATGAAATCGATGAAACCCCTTACATTTTGCTGCCGGAGAGGTTTTCGCAATGATCACAGATGCAAAAATTTATGAATTTCTGTATTGTTTATAACTATTGTAATCGCAAAATTCCTATTATATGATGTAACTCTGTAAGGAAATTACCGACCGCGATGGAACCTTCCGCATTTCATGATACATGAATTCGTGATGTAACTATTTGCAAAAATTTATGGACACTTTTATTGTTTACAAAACCATTGTTGGTGCGAAATTGCTATGCTCTGGTGCAGCTCGACATGGAATTTACCAAACGCAATCAATCCTTTCACATGTAGTTGCAGATGTATTCCTGATAATCCCATTTGCAATTATACAGGGTGTCCAAAAAATGTTGTACGTCCTTGAATGGGGTGTTTCGGGGGGGGGGGGGGGGGACACATCGCCTGCGGGGCCTATGCTACCGTAGGCGCTCCACCGGCATACTCGCGCTTAAATTGGCCGTGGGTTTCTTTCAATATCTCCTTAACGAAGCCTCGAACAACATTTTCGCTAAGGAAAAATAGTTTCCACCCCCCGCGGAACAAGTCTTTTCAAGGACCTCCAACGTTTTTGGGTCATCCTGTATATTGCTCATAACTCTTGTTATTGCATGAAACCTATTGGTTATAGATTGCCACTAAAAAGAGTGAAATAAAATAATTTTTTGGAAAAAAATTTAACCGACTTCAAAAAAGGTACAGTGAAAAGTATGAAATAATTTCTAGTTAATTTATATGAATACGCACTAGCTCTAGATATAATTGCTTAAAAGTATGGGAAAATGCAGTGAAAAGCATGAAATAATTTCTAGTTAATGTATACGAATACGCAGTAGCTCTAGATATAATTGCCTAAAAGTATGGGAAAATGCAGTGAAAAGTGTGAAATAATTTCTATTTAAACTGCATTGTTATTCACCATCGTTTGATGAATATGGTTAAATTATTAAATACATCATATTAAATGCAATGCACCTTTTTCGGAGGCGGCGCAAAATTTAGAATTAAGTACATTAAAAATTGCTAAACTTGGTTTAACTTTCTGTCGGAGAAACAAAAAATATGGTCTTTATTTATTGCTATTACTATATCCGCTTTAGACATCATATTCATTAACACTATTCAATATCGCCGCCCCCACCAAATACTATCTCAAATCTATTCATACAGTATTTCTTGGGGAGATACATTATATTATACATTTGTACATTAACAGAAATCAATATGGCCGCCACTCCCCTCCAAAAGAGCCCCAAATCTACTCACACAATATTTCCGTGTACATATTATATACATTAACTATTAATTCCTCATAGACAACAAACATGTATACATTGACAGCATTCAATAATGCCGCCTCTACCAAAAGCTAACCCAAACCGGAATAAAAAATTTTTACATCTGCGCCGCCTCCGAAAAAAGTGCATTGCATTTAATATGATGTATTTAATAATTTAACCAAATTTATCAAACGATAGTGAATAACAATGCAGTTTAAATAGAAATTATTTCACACTTTTCACTGCATTTTCCCATACTTTTAGGAAATTATATCTAGAGCTAATACGTATTCGTATATATTAACTAGAAATTATTTCATGCTTTTCACTGCATTTTCCCATACTTTTAAGCAATTATATCTAGTGCTAGTGCGTATTCATATAAATTAACTAGAAATTATTTCATACTTTCCACTGTACCTTTCTTGAAGTCGGTTTAAATTTTTTTCCAAAAACTTATTTTATTAAATCGGTTAAACCAGAAAATACCTTTCATCCTTTTGCAAGGATAGTTTATAATTGTTACAGTTATATTATAAATTAATATATTATGCAATTATATTATTATAATTACATAATAATTATTATTATTATTTTATAATAATTACTATTATATTTTTAAATATTACGAAGATTCTAAAACTACCATTTTTTTTAAATCTGTTAAAAAACACCCTTGCTGTCTGCGCCACTTGTGCCCCGTTTATACGACTCGTAACGTTATCAGACACGGATCGCTTTGAAAATCTGTGCGGATAATACTCGTTCCGATGCTGCAAAGAATTCCAGATAGCATGATCAATAATACATGTATCTCATGAATGCCTTGAAAGAGTAAAGCAAGGGAGGCTTCCGCGTGGAACTCAATAACCCCTCCCTCCCCCAGTCTTTAACTCTTGAACCTACGTACATTAACTTTAGCACCTCCATACATAAACGCATGGGCTGCGTATAGGTTGTTCACGGAAATATAAACAGTTGATTGTGGAAATGGTTGGCGTATAAATAGTAAAATGTTTGTCTTGAAATGGTAGGTGATACTTGTGACTTATGAAATTGATTCTGTGCCTGTAATTATAACCGTAGTTTAAGTAAAAGTATATGTACTCGTCATTTCTCGTTTAAGTAAAAATACTTACTCGTCCATTTTAGAAACCGGAAATTGTTCTATATAATCGATATTAATAGTGACACTTATAAAACCAGGTATGCGATTTCAGGAGAAATTTGGAATTAATTGTGCAGTGAGAATTTTAAATAGTCGACATTTTGAGAAATAGAGAATCGTTCTGTGTAATCGATATCAATAGTGACACTTATAAAACCAGGTATGCGATTTGAACAGAAATTTGGAATTAATTGTGCAGTGAGAATTTTAAATAATCGACATTCTTAGAAATAGGGAATCGTTCTGTGTAATCAATACCAATGGTGACACCTATAAAACAGGTATGCGATTTGAGGAGAAAATTGGGATTGATTGTGCAGTGAGAATTTTAAATAGTCGACATTTTTAGAGCAGAGAATCGTTCTGTATAATCGATATCAATGGTGACACTTATAGAGTCAGATATGCGGTTTGAGGAAAAAGTTGGAATTAATAGTGCAGTGATAATTTTCGATAGTTAAATTACCAAGTCTCAACCTGATGGACACTACATACAGAAAGTTCAACATTCAATCTCCTCACAAATCCCAAGTATTTTCTGCCGAAGTCTCGGGGAGATATGGAAGAAATCGCTGGCTCTAACCGACGGTCGTAATCTGTGCATGCTGTGCTACGACTGGTGTGCGTGCTTGAAACGGAGGAATAAGTCCCTCGGATGCGTCTGCCTCGTTATTCGTGCTGTCAAAAGCCTGGATATATCAGTCAAGATATTATGTCATGCAAATCCCTTTCCACCTGCGCCTGCTAGAGCCTATGACAGCCGACGCACGTTGTTCCTTGTACCCGTGTGCAAAGCTGGAGAGCGAACACCGACGCACGCGAACGCAAAGTTATGTAGGTGCATTAGCTATCCCCACTGTTGGGGAGATTGCGTGGAACCGTGCGAGGGAGTAATATCTTTCCATGCTTTTCAGCTTCAGATGCGAGCTCTTTCTACTACACCTGCATGATTAATGGGGTTAAATAATGCGCGAATCACGTGTGTCCACTTTGGAGGCGTGCTGTCTCCGCTAAGTCTAACTTACCGACCTTGTTAAACGATCGCGTGTTGGTTTTTAACACGGTTTTCTAAGTGGCGCGATTGAAATGGAATTCTTTTATCGTTTATCCTCAGGATATACTCTTAAAAAGAACACGGTTTGTCGAGTAAATATGCCTTTCCGGGGGATCGATAACAATGGTGACACTTATAGAGCCAGGTATGCAATTTGAAGAATTTGAAATTTGAAAATTTGGAATTTGGAATTAATTGAGCAGTGAGAATTTTAAACAGTCGACATTTTTAGAATAGGGAATCGTTCTGTGTAATCCATACCAATGGTGACACTTATAGAGTCAGGTATGTGATTTGAAGGGAAATTTGGAAATAATTGTGCAGTGAAAATTTTCGATAGTCGATATTGTTAGAAATAGGGAATTGTTCTGTGTAATCGATATCAATGGTGACGCTTATAAAACCTAGTATACGATTTGAGGAGAAATTTTCAGTTGCTTCTGCAGTGAGAATTTTAAATTGTCGACATTTCTAAAATTGGTATCTATTTCCTTAAAACAGTTTCAGTCAGATTTAATTAAATCTTCAACCGTTTTGTTTCTCGTCTCCATCCTCAACAGTTTCTAAAAACGCCAACGGAGTTTGCTTACGCTGCAGAAACCTAAAGCACTCACGAAAACATCGTTAACACGTCGTATGCCATAATAGCCTCCAGCCAGATCATGCAAGTTACAGGAAACTTACCGTGTACGTACACCATTCATCGGCAAACTGAGCCAGGAACGGTTGTGCATAATCGCGTCCGCGTAGACTCGTAATATCTCTCTTTGCATTTCAACTTCGACCCGCTCTGGGAAGACTTCCTATTGGAATAATGCCGACGATAATGTTGGAAGAGGGATTAAAACGCAGAATTATGTGCGGATCGCACGATCGCTGTAATTCGCAAGCCGGGAATTATAGCTACGAGTTTCCTGGCAATTTAAACTGCCTGTGCTATTGGTTTGTACGCCACCTGTACAATTTCATCACTTTTCTGTCGAAACATTGCCTAGTAATCTGGATCGAGATTAGATTCTCTGTACAACGTTGTAGCTCCAGTGAGGGACGCATTCATGATAGTGAGGTTCGCGAAAAAGTCGCTAAAACTACTTCCTCAGTAGTTGATGCGAGTTGTCTTCTCTTTCTACGCGTCGCGGCTGCGTGAGGCATCTGCGCAGAACGTCCCATGACGTGAATGTACTGTCATATGCAGGATTGCCATAAGTTGAACGAAAGCAACTGCATTTGCCCTGGCATTTGGAATGACGTATTCAAGAAACAGTAGAGGAAGATAGTAGTATAAAGTGAAACGTAAAAGAAACGAAGATACAGCGATTTGTGACGTCACTCTCGAATCAACGCGTTGAATCTTCCTAACAGCACGGTACAAGAAACAAATATACAACGATATAAATTTCTCCTTTATTTTATGTGACGTCACTCTTGATTCAATGGGTTGAGACTTCCCTAGCAGTCCTGATCGTAAGACACGTTTGCTACACTATGGCACTGTTGATCTTCTTTTCCATGGTTGTGTCATCGTAGAGCGGGCACTTTATGGTTGTGACATCGTGGAACGCATAACACGTGACTATGTCGTCACAGAGCGCGTATCACGTGACTGTGTAGTCATAGAGCGCGTATCATGTGACTGCGCCGTCGTCGAGTCCGCATCACGTGACTGCGCCATCGTCGAGTGCGCACACGACCCTTAAGACACTAGAGTGGGGCACTGGACTGAGGACTCCAGTTGGAACCAAGAGCCTAATGGGATACGAAGTAAATAACCAAAATTTGTTGCGAACGATAATACAATAAAACCAAATATTTTGTTTGCTTTTTTCTTCTAAACAAGAAATTCGAACGTTAAATATTCTTTTTGCAGTTCTATTTAACTCTCTGTAAGTCGAAGTAATTTATGAGTAATATAAAGAATTTTAATATAAAATAAACAAATTTCAGTTTAGCCCCTCCTTATCACTATTATCAGCTTCCCCTTGTAGGCATGCTCTATTCATATATTCTTAGTTAGAATTTCCCACGACTAGTCGTGCTATTTAGAAAGAGTCGAACGAGAATAAATAATTTGTACCAGTAAAATGTAATAATATATCGATACAAACATTCACGAGTCACACTAATATTATAAAATTTTTTTCGAAGGATAATACAATAAGAATATTAAATATTTTGTTTGCTTTTTTTCTAAACATGAAATTCGAAAGAAAAATATTGATATACACTTTGCTCGCATCAAGTAAACACTGCAACCCCTCATTTCATTAAAATTAACATCGCTAATGCAATAAGGAATTTATCTTTCGTAACTTCACGATTTCTATTTCTCTCTCTCTTTTTCGTTCTTCCTTTCTTTTTTTTTTTACGATTTTCAGGAATCCATCTCACCAGAGTAAAAATCCGAAGCACCGCGTACTCGTATTTCTTCCTATTTCGGGGCAGTTTTCATGAACAAAAAAAAATCATTTGCTATCTGGCTTAGTGGTAAATAGTATTGTTACAGCGATAATTTATCCAGTGTGGAAAACATTGAATTTCGAAACAAACGGCACGCGCGTGGCCTGCGAAACAAGCGAACTATGTATTCTCGTGTCGTCATTACTGCCACGGAATAATCTGGCTCGGCTGGAATAATTTTTAAACGACTTCGAAAAGGAGGAGGTTACTCAATTCGACATGTATATATATATTTTTTTTAAGATATGTTCATTTATTACGCCAAGATGGCTTGACCAATCCGAATGAAACCTGCTGCATCTTGTAGAGCATGTTCCCCCCGTGATCCTGCTATCAAGACTTTTTGCGATTTGTCATTTTTTAACCGTTTTTTACCCAAAAAACCGTGATTTTTAGGTATATTTGCCGATTACGTCGAGATGGCTTGATGAATCGGAGTGAAACCTGTCGCGTAAAAGAAACATTTTGTGATTTGTCATTTTTTACCCGTTTTTTTTTTAAACAGAAAAATTTTGTCTTGCTTCTTACTTTGAGACGGATGGACCAATCGAATTGAAACTTCTTCATCATCTGGAAGAGCATTTGCCATTTAGTCCCATAACAAAACATTTGTCCTTGTCTTATTTTTTTACTACTTTATATCACTTTTTATCGCAAAAAGCGTACTATTTTACGTATGTTTAGCTTGAAATCGATGAAATCGATGAAACCCCTTCCATTTTGCTGCCAGTGAGGTTTTTGCAATGATCTCAGTTGCAAAAATTTATAAATTTCTTTATTGTTTATAACTATTGTTATCGCAAAATTCCTATTATCACGGAGAATTTTCCGATTATCTCTCGAAGGGGGAACGAACGATGATTTCCACGCCAGCCATCCACGGTTGCGTTTCGCAGTGATACTTTGAAATAATCGACGTTTGAATCTAGCGATTCTAATGGATCGTCAGCCTCCTCCTTCCTACGCGGATCTCTAAAACTAATGTTATAGAGCTCGGCTGGTTAAATAACAAAGTTTCCACGTCGAAAGTGACAAAAGTTGGCAATTTTGAAACGGGGTCACTGGGAGGGATCAAACCGATGATAGCGCGGCTTAATTCAGCGTAAACTGTATTTTATCGGAGCCGATAAAATCGCATATAACTTCCCATGGAATAATACAAGTGATCAGCGGCTATTAAATAATAATTCGAAACCCCCCAACCCGTCGAATAAATGGATCAACGATAATGCGATCGGACACGGTGTGTAATAGATTACTGTGAATTATATGTATTTTCTGAAGGTTGTCCTAATTGAATGGTTCTAACGGTGCTTGTTAAACAGTAGCGATATTGTTTCGCTGTTAAAAATTTCACAACATTGCTGCCCAATGCGGAATTAATTATGAAACGTACACCCGAACGTATACGCCTGGCTCGCGATATTAAAGTTTCATTCGCGGACGAATAATTAAATTATTTCCTTTTAGTAGTTTATATATTTTTTCGTAGAAATGTTTTGTTATTAACGAAGTGTAATGCTTATTATTTTAGTTAATTTTATGAAGTTAAATAAAAAAGAATTAAACTTGTGTATGGACTGATAATAATAGCGCAAAATAAATCTACGTTATTCCCCATTTCAATTTTAAACAATTAAGACGAAATATCTAACAATACTAAATATCTCACAACATAATTTATATTACCCATCTGTTTAGATTTTTTTATATTATACATGCACATTTTTCAAGGGAGGATGTAATATAAGAATACTTTATTATTATTTAAACGTACACGTCGACATGGAAATAATAACGCGTAATTTATCAATGGAATCGCAGCCAGCCAGTAAATGTCGATACATCTGCGCGAGCTCGGTCAATTTTACAACGATTTGAAACGGTGCCAAATTTTTGCAGGAACCGGCAGCCGAACCACGATAAATTACTCGTGTCTCCCGTTCCGCGTGGATATCAATTATCAGCTATGTGGCCAGGCCACGTTAAAAATATTAACCATGCGAACGTATCCACCCCTGTCGCTCTGAAACGCTGGAGCCTTCCAGTTGGTATCTATGTAGTTCTTTTTCAGGCAAATCATTATTCTTTTGATTCTTTAATTAAAATATGATTCAAAAGGGTAGGGACAGAATCCTTTATTATTAGTGTATCTTGTCAGTGTCTCTGTTATAATTGTAGTATTTTTATTAATGGCTGATTGTTAATTTTGTTAATAAATAATTTTGTAACGTGTTACATGTTACACATCAGGTACAAAATATAATAATGGATGAATATGAAATTTAAATCAGAATTCTGAATATTGTATTGTTACTCTTAATATATATTGACACATTGTAATTATGATTTATGGTCCTCTGTAAGTTAAATATTTAAATAATATGACAATCGTTGATAGTACAAAGCTAATCTTAATTTAACACACATCTGAGCATCTGAGGAAAATCTTCTTCAACTCCTATCTTCATTAATAATTTTTAAACTGAGTTAAACTGCTAAAGAATAAATATCTTGTTCCAATAAAATTCCCTAGCACCCTTCCACATATTTTACAAATTTAATATTCATTCCTAAACTTAATTTTCAATCTTAAATTCGATCGATAATTATTTCTTTCTATGCTACGTGTTCCTGAACGTAAACAAACTTCCACAAATCGCTTTGTAGTGAAAATTTATGATCCCCTTCAAGCTAAATATTTAAATAATATTAAAATCGGTAATAGTACAAAGCTAATCTCAATTTAACTACATAAAAAACTACATAACTACATAATCAAACATTTGTTGCGGTATTTATATTTGCACCTTTATCAAAACTCAAGGATTTCATTAAAATTTATATTCTTTGACACTTAACATTTAGAATTAATTTTTTTAGTATTTTTTCTGCTCTGAAACAATTTTTCTACTCTGTTACGCTGCTAAAGAATAAATATCTTCTCCCAATAAAATTCGCCAGCATCCTCCCACATATTTTACAAATTTAATATTCATTCCTAGACTTAATTTTCACTCCCAAACTCGAACTTGTCTTTCTCGACGTAAACAAACGTTGAAAAATCGATCGCCGTTTACGCGACATCGAAGTCTTGCCACTTAACACAATACGTGTACCGTGGCTACCCCCAAGGTCCTAAATAACGAGATTATGAATACCGGTTTAAGCCCCCATCCTGTTGTTGGCTTATTAAGCGTCAATAAACGAGCGCGGTTAATCGAACGCTCGAAGTTGATGCAAAACGGATTAAAGATAAAGGAGGTTAAACTGCGACCCTATAAAATGCTCGGCAATTAAGCACAAATCACCGTAGAAATTGTGCTCGTTACGCGTAGCCACATTTCACAGGGAAGGGAAAACGTTAGGACCGATACACATGGGAAACTGGAGTGGAAAGGTTGCAGAAGTTTATCTCGAGTGAAGATAAACGGAAGAGTAGCGAGAATCGATACAGACTGTTTGGCGAATGCACCTGGACGTCGGGAAGGTTGCTCGCTGGAAAAAAGACGAAATCAAATCCAATAAGGTTCAGGTGTACCGGAATCCGCGTCCTGCACGAAGGGTCGCATGTGTTCTGCAGTTTCTATTTAAACAAAGATTTGCACGTCACTGATAAATTTTAGATTATCATTTATTTATTTAGATTATTATTTTAGTATTTTAGATTATTAAGTACTCTTTTTGTACAGCACCATGAATTATAATTGTTAACTGTTTATGAACCATAATGTAATATTAAGCAAGACACATGAGGCATGATAGATTATACAGAGTGATGAAATAAATTTGTTCTGTCGAATAAGTCCATGCAAAGTTGATTGAAATAATGAACACCATAGTACTGGAGACACATTTATAATACACATATTTGTTGTGCACTTATTGTCACGAAAGTTGATAATTGTATCACGGAAGTGGTAGACCGAAGCGCTACGTAAACTTCGACTCAATTGAATATTGATTACTCGGTCTTTAATAGGGAACGTTCAGTTAGCGGAGTTACAAGGAATACCTCGAAGATATTGTCTACACCGCGAAATTCATGCATTTCGTGACAATTCCAAACCTCTATTTCGAATTGCTGATTAAATTGAATTTACAATAATGCTGGATAAAATCGACACATGAATCGTTACTTTACTACATATTTGAAGACAATCTGTGTTTTGTCTAATCCTTCCATTTTATTTTCTGCAATAAACATATTTTAACATATTTTAACATATTCCATTACTCTTTTCCTACATTATTTTCTACAGTCTATTAAAGAAATTTATTTTAATTAAATGGTGTGTTTGATGTCTCCAAGTGTATGTTTGTATAAATATATTGATGTATATATAAGTATAAGCATGTATAAGCTTATTAATATAAATTAAGTTCAATAAATATTTTTATAATGAAAAATTCACTTGGTAATATCAAAACTACTATTTACTTTAGTCCAACTTCTTCAATATTGATTGATTGTATCTGAAATTCTAACATTGCGTGGATTATGATTTCTTATACCGTGTGTTCCAAGTAGTCCTTATTTACACTGAATTCCTATTCAATTGACCAGATTCTCGGGGCATTTCTAACGTGATATCTCTTAGACCGTTGGCAATTACTCGACTCCAGGTTTTGGGACACGAAAGGAGCGCGGACAACGAATTACGGTTTAAGGTGGGTCTATGCCCGATTTGCGTGTGAGATAATCGCCTCGAGAACAGGCTAGGTGATGGGTGAACGTGCAGGAGCAGAATGAACGAGCCGAAAGATTGGGAGAATATTTACGATGCGACGTCGTGCAGAGTGTAATTTAATAAAGGCTGAAGGCTCCTTCAAAAACTAATACATTTAGGATGCCTGCTCTTTCCAGAGTAAGTGATTAGTCCGAATACTCAAAGTCTGAGTCATTTACGTGACACCTCTTTACATTCGTGTCACCATTATTGAAACAATTACTAAAATTGTATTCAAAGTATGTCATCATTACGTGTCCTTCGTTTACTGTGAATATGTTAGTCTAAACATTTTCTTATATAGGTTACTAAGGTTAGGGTGTTCGGTTGTTAGGTTATTAAGAAGGCATGTTTAAATACTGTCAACTAAATATCAAATACAGTCAGTTCCATAAATAGCCCTCTTTGTCTGTTGAAGAAATTTGATTAAATTAAATGGTAGGTTTGATGTTTCCAAATGAATGTGTGTATGAATACGGTGACGTACATACAAGGGGTCCCAGAATTAGTCTCAGAACCAGAAATGGCGGGTAGCTGAGACGATTCTGAACAACAATTTCCTTTGCACAAATGTCGGATGATGCCTCGTTTTTGAGTTATTAACGAAAAACCACCGACCAATCAGAGCGCCTGATTAGCGCGCGCTCAGCCGCGAGAAGCTGGCCCGATGGCTGGTCCAATGGCTGACTCGAGCGTCCTGGCTTGAGCCAGCCTCTTGCGGGTGAATACGCGCTGTGAATGGTCAATGGTTTTTCGTTAGTAATTCAAAAACGAGGCATCATCCGACATTTTTGCAAAGGAAATTGTGGTTCAGAATCGTCTCAGCTACCCCTCACTTCCGGTTCTTACACTAATTCTGAGACACCCTGCATACATTTATAAGCTTATTCACATACATATTTATAATGAAAAATTAATTTGGTAATATGAAAGCTATTATTTAATTTATATCTTAATTTATATCTTTTATATCTTTATTATAATTTTTTATAATTTATATATTTTTAATTAATAATCTTCAATAGATATAGAGGGTATGAATATTAATGGGATTGACTGTATGTATCATAAATATATTACATTAGTATAAAAATGCATAATACCAACAAGAAGTTAGTATTCCTGCACTGGAAGAGTTTTGATCAGATAGATCGCTGAAATTTCGCACTGTATGTTTGGATTAGCGAGCATTCATCTACCTTCATAAAAGTAAATGGAACAGGAGTGACCATTCGGCTAACAAGATCCAAGAGACATATTTACATGGCCGCGAACGAACTCCCGTTGGGAAGTGGGAACGATCGCGGTGTGTAATTAGAAAACTTGAACTGTTTTAACTCGCTTATCGAACCGTTTGCCTAGATATCCTCAAAAGGCATCTGGTAATTTCGTGGAAGGAGGTATCGCCTTTGATATCGCCGCTTAGCGGATTGCATCGCCGGCGACGCAATTGCAGCTCACTTAGGTGTAATCAGAAAAGAGCTGATTGCGTCATCGGGTGCATTTGCGTTTGTTCCTCTAGCTACCCACAGCCGTCGGAAAGACGTGCTCGTTTCCCAAGGAAACGGTGAATAACGTTCATTATCGGAGAGCTCGAGACCCCCGTAATGAATCGATTCACTGATTGACAATTAGTTAATCAATTAAATCAATCGCACAGACCTGTCCGTGCAATTCACCGGTTTTACTCGGATACACGAGTCACGTTTACTTGCTCATTGGAGCTTTCGGTGGAAGTTGTCAAGTCTGCGGCCATCTTGTTTAACGAGAAGCTTTTCTTTCAACAGTGGTCGATTGGTAGGTGGTACAGGTCTAAATATACAGGGTGTTTAAAAAATGTTGGAGGTCCTTGAAAGAGGTGGTTCGGAAAGTGATTTGAAACAACTTTTTCCTTAGCGAAAATGTTGTTCGAGGCTTTGTTATGGAGATATTAACAGAAAACTTCGACCAATCAGAGCGTATAAGTGACGAAATAAGACGAGATACAAAAAGGATATGACGATAGGTGATGCAATATGACAATAGGTGACGAAATAAGACGAGATACGACAAGGATATGACAATATGTGACGAAATATGATGTAACAAGCTATGATGATAGGTGACCCAATATGACAAGATATGACGATAGGTGACGAAATATGACGAAATGCGGCAAGCTATGCTCGAGTATCCCCCTGGGCGCCCACGGTAGCGTAGGCCACGCCCCATCGGGCCAGCCTCCCGCGGTTGAACGCATGCTGTGATTGGTCGGTGGTTTTTCGTTAATAATTCAAAAACGAAGCCTCAAACAACAATTTCGCTACGGAAAAAGTTGTTCCAAATCACCTCCCGAATGCCTTTTAAGGACCTCCAACATTTTTGGGACACACTGTATTGGAATTATTGAAAACAACTAACTTGTATACATCCCTTAAAAGGTGGAAAGGTTGTGGAACAAAATGGTACCTATGTAGTTCAATAAATATAAATATATCAAAATTCAAACGAGCCTTTGGATTTTTGTTAAAATTTGGCGCGAGCTTCCTGGGCAACCCAATATTATATATATAATAAGAATGTCTGAATAAGAATTTATATTATATAAGAATGTAGTAGAATTTAGTATCTCGCACGTACAACAAGAACAAATATTTCATTGAAAAATAATAAATAATT
This sequence comes from Hylaeus anthracinus, assembly GCF_026225885.1. NCBI lineage: Eukaryota > Metazoa > Arthropoda > Insecta > Hymenoptera > Colletidae > Hylaeus > Hylaeus anthracinus. The sequence continues at coordinate 1,130,108 of NW_026534838.1, forward strand.
TTAAGTGGACGAACCATCCTAAATCTGAAAAATCGAATAAGTAACGAGATGTTGCAAGTAACTACATTTGACAATTTTTGTATATAATATCTGACCGATTTGGAGTTTGGAGAGTAGTTGACCTACTTTTCTCTCATATAAAAACTAAAATCTCTAACCCCAAAAGAATGATATATTTTTCTATTTCCTATTCAATGCTAGTCAACAAAATCCATCAGATACAAATATTCGCATGCAACGCTTTTCGATAGTATTTATATCTTTTTCCAGCTTTGGATATAATAATATAATAATATATTTATAACGTCCTTCCACAAGAATTTCCAACAGAATTAACTTAAATTCGTGTTGACACGTTGATTGTCACGTCACGATACACCTATCATGCTAATATTTCGGTTATTTTAGCCTCATCTTTAATGCATAACATTTAAATATGCATAATTCTGTCCAGAATGTCAAGCTTGCAAAATAAAAATATTGAATTAGATGTATCAGCGGTGAAAATATTTAGAGTGCCTCAACGAAATTGGTTTGGGCAGATTGCAAAACGATTTCTGAAGAATTAATTGGTATCGATGTCCATCGAGGTTATCGACTCATCTCGAGGAATTGGACTCTGCTCGATCGGCTGGAACATTTGACTCATCAAAACTATTAACAATCGGCAATAATTAGACTGCTAGAGTCAATTGCATTTGACGATCAGTCGAGCATGTACGCTTTATGGCGATTAATCGGCCCGTAACATCGACGTACACGACACGATTATTGCTCTACTTACTCTTTTAAACCAGGTGTGTTGCACCTGCTGAAACACTTAATAAATTGAACCGAATTGAAGTCAGTGTCAATTACAATTAAATATTATTATATATATTCATTAATTTTATTCTGTAATATATAATTATTTTATTGTAGGAGTCTAAACGAAAAATAAAGCATGGAGATTCGAACCTACGATCCTCGGATCCTCAGTCGAACGATTTTCCTACGCGACCAATCACCCACTCTACGATTTGTATTCTTATTTGACTTCTTATTAATTAATTCAGTTTTGTAGTGTAATATTATCAGAAAATAGCGATAACAGCAACTTTGCATTTGAAATTCAACAAATACATGTATGAAGGGAGGTTATGTTTCGATCGGTGAACGCATCGGTCGAATGATCGATGTGTTCGACATTCTTCAGGCGACTTCGCGTGGTGTCGTGTTGTGTCGTCGTTTGTTTCTTTGCGAGCGGCGAGAGAGCGTGCGAGAGTTCTTTACCTTTGTAACAGTTGTGCGTGCGGATATGTTGCGTCAGTCTTCTTATACTTTTTCAATTTTATATTCTCAAATACTATTCTTACGCGTCTAATTTATTCGCACCAAAGAAACTATTTTTTTCCATTATAATCTTTTAAATAGCAATAAAACTACTTATGCACTTAGAAACTCAACAAACACGTATATTTTATATTCTTTATATTATACTTCGCAACCTCTTGTATTAATCGTATTATTTGTATTAATGTACAACCATTATCCAATGTTTTCTTTCTTAATAAAAAAGTGGTTGTACGTTTGTGTCATTCATAAGAAGATTTAATCTTCAGTGAACAACGTTAGTGTTTACCTAAAATAGTTTCTGCTAATATTTACAACGTTAGTGTTCACCTAAAATAATTTCCCATAATATTTACAACGTTAGTGTTCACCTAAAATAATTTCTCCTAATATTCACAACGTTAGTGTTCACCTAAAATAATTTCTCATAATATTTACAACGTAAGTGTTCATCTAAAATAATTTCTACTAATATTTAGAACGTTAATGTTCGCCTAAAACAATGCATTCTGTTTTAAGCAACAATATATTCTATTTTACGCATTTTGTATTATGTATAGCGTATGTATAAAAATAATCTCTATACAGTGGTTCCAATTCCATTAAATAAACAAAAAAATCGTATCATCAACAGTCCACGTACATATCACCTTCAGAAACCAAAAAAGGCTATATTCCTAGGTCCATATATTTTCCGGATAACCCACGGTGGAATAATATTCCATTTCTCGCCCCTAATCAGAATACCCCCTCCCGTCAAGCTCGTCCTCCAAGGGAGTAACGTTTTCTTTCACTCAAACGTCTAATTCGACCCCAACGCCAAATGCTTCCCCGCGGCGACGAATTAAAGCCGAGAGAGGGAGAGACAGAGAGAAGAAAAGAGAAAACGAGAAAAGAAGGAATTAACCCGAGGTAAGGTTAGGTTAGGTGTAGCGTAGAAGGCGTCGCGATAACCTCGAAATTTCGCCACCTCGCGGGATTAACAATCAAGCCCGTCTCGGAGGGCAGAAAAAGCCAGCTGTTATCTGTATTTAAAGCGCCCGCTGGGTAGAGGCGCGCATGGAACCGTGGACATTTCTAATGCGGTGAAAGCAATAAATGGCAAACTTCCGCGGCCGGGACGAGATATACGCCGGGTGCATAATTAAGGCCGCGGAATGACACCGACACGCCGCGATAATGCGGAATCGGTCCTCGTATTTCGCCGGGGAGAAATGGCTGCTGTCAACGCGGGGGACCCCGAGGAGAGAAAAGAAAATGGCCGCTTCTTGCACGGCTCGCATCTAATACACGTGCCGCCTCCGCTAACATCGATTCGGTTAACACGGAATCGCCTTTAGGAGGGACGCGCAAGAAACGACCAACCGATACATCATGGAGATTCGATTGAATAGCGACGGTGACTGCGGTGGTGTGACGAGGAAGACGGACTGACGGTTACGGGGATGCGCGGGGGGAGAATTTGTGTAGCGCCGGGCATGGGACGACCATTTTAATTACTGTATGCTGAGCTAATTTGGAAATTGGTGGGGAGAGCAGAAAGTTCCAACTAACCTTTTGATGTTTTGATTTGATGATGTCATTGTAAAGGATTGCCGAAAAGCTGCCCAAGAATTTCTGAAATTTCTAGCAACCTTTTTACAATATCGTACACGTGTTATATATACATGTAAGAGCATTAAATACAGTATGACATATAAAATGATATCAATCAGTTGCTGATATACAGGGTGTTCAAAATATGTGCGAGGTCCTTGAAAGGAGTGGTTCGGGAGGTGATTTGAAACAACTTTTTTTTGAATTATTAACGAAAAACCACCGATCAATCACAGCGCGCGTTCAACCGTGGGAGGCTGGTCCGATGGGGCGAGGCCTACGCTACCGCGGCGCTCCATAGGCGTGCGTACTCGCACTCTGATTGGTCAAGGTTTTCTGTTAATATCTCCTTAACGAAGCCTCGGACAACATTTTTGCTAAGGTAAAAGTTGTTTGAAATCACCCCCTGAATCACCCCTTTCAATGACCTCCAATATTTTTGGAACACATATAAGAACATTAAATATAGTTTTAAATATAAAAAGATATCAATCAATTGCTGATACATAGAGGTTCAAAGTTAACGAATATTCGAGCCTCGAAATGTCATGTTTTTTCATGTTTAGCATATCAGAATACTGTTTATCTTTTCAAAATTCACATTTTTTAAATTATATTTAAAATAGTATCATTAATGCACGTGCTATGACCATAAACTTTACACTTAAATAGTGCACAAGAACTCTGAATTTAAGCATGTTCTTCTCTTCGCATTACGAATTTGATATCAGAATTGCAAAATTCAAAATGGCAGATCCAAATAACTTATAAATACCAAGTTCTCTGCAAATCTAACGAAGTTCTAATCTATGTACGTGTTGATATAATAGTATGAATTTATAACAGCAATATGGTGTGATGGTACGACAATGACAGTATAACTTTATAATGTTATGATGTGACGATGTTATGATAATATCAAAATGTGACAAAATGTGACAAAATGATGATATGACGATGTTATAACAATATCAAAATGTGACAAAATGATGATACAACGACGTAACGATATCATATCATGATGATACAGCAATATGGCAATGTACAACTAAAGTAAAACTGACTCCAGAATAAAAGAAATTCTTGCACCACTGCTCTTAATAAATTAACATCATTGTTACTATTCAAGTCTCTATAGCGAATTATTCTCTTTTGTACATTCTGCATCCTGTACAGTTTTATCATCCGCGTCCCATGCGACTGTTTTACCGCATTTCATCAGACTTTATTGTCTTATGTTTAATACATATGTATACGCTTTCAAAACCTACCAACGAACCACGTGACCTAATTCTATCTTCACTAATAGAAACGCGTGCGTACACGTAACAACGTCTCCTCACGGAATCCATTAACATTTCTGTCATGTGTACGGATCCATCTACATCTGCTTTGTCTTTTGTGGAGTTTTGCATGTCGCTTTTCCAATATCCCATTCTCTTCCATCTAAGATTGCTTACTCTCTGATTGTACCGCTCATAAACTTTGTGTTAAAAACTTGAATTTCTACTTTGCATTTCTTTGTTTATTTCTCTAGACATTTTTTTCGATTACTTTGTTATTACTACTCAAATTCAACAGTGAGAGTTAAATTAACAAAATTTAACTTATGAGTAGTGATTAATTTTTAATTATTAGGCTTCTTGTCTACCCTTTCATTAAATCTTATCTTATCTTACTCTTATACTTACTATATAAAGAGACAGCGTTTGTTTGTATATACACAAAAATTTCAAAAACTACTTATTGTTTACTATTATTAGCTACTACTATTCGAAATTTGAACACAAGCTTGTTTACTTTCTCTGGAGTAATGTAGACTATGTTACTTCAAGAATACGTTGAGCGCTGAGCACTCTGAGCCTATACCCGCTACTCCCTAATTACCGCTCACAACCGCTAGGTGGCTGCGCGTTCGTCGCCCACCCGCAAGAGAACTCGCGAAGCTTGCGGGATATATGTATACAAGTTCGTTTCGTCCAGTGAATCGTGTGTTTTCGTCTCGGAGTCGACTTCCAGATGCATCATTGTTGAGACGAATCGAAAATAATAATGAGCGTGAAGCTCGACTTTCTCAAATGAGAACAAGGGCCAAAACTCGACGTGCTGTTGAAAAGTCACCCCTTACTAAAGTTTCTCTTGCCATAACAATAAATAAAGCTCAAGGACAGATATTTAAATAAATATATAGGACTCAACTTACGCTCAGATTGGTGTTTCACACGGATATGTCGGACTTTCGAGAACGGGTAATTCGAAAAACCAATTTCTTTTATTACAAAAAAAAAGAACAAAAAAAATGTTGTATATTTCAAAGTTCCATAATATCACATTGTATAAAATAAAGAAACATCAATCTATAAATCAGTATATGATAAATAGACTGCTAATGTTTATGCAAATTTATGTGTTTACAGATAGTGAATCTAAATTTAGAGAAATGTTTTATTTTCTAAACAGTGTAACATGTACTTCACTGTTGATATTTTAAATATTTTGCATTTGTGTATAGCCTCATACATAAACATCCACAGTCTAATGAATAGAATGATAGAATATCATAAATAGAATAATTTTCACGTTACATAACAAAAAGTTGGCGAAGCTACTCTAATCTTCATTTAATCTAACGCATTTCCAATTTTTGTTTCGCCCACTTGGACGCCTACCCGCAATAAAAAATTCAATTATTACCAGCTCGTAGAAAGTTCCTATCGCTTTACAAATTGATTACCAAGCAACGACCTACAAAGTGTCTTCAGGGTGTGGGAAGGGTAAAAGACCGATTCAGCGGGAAACAGGCGACACTCCGTTATAAACAGTCCGCCGGAACCATCGAGCCCGAAGGGTTTGTTCTAAAATGGCGGAATATACGGCGACGATAGCCAAAAGAATAATTTCCAAGCGAGAAGTTCGCCGTACGAGCGCTGCGGAGACGGATTAAAACTTTCTCATCGGCATCGCGGATAATTGTTTCAGTTATTGGATCCACGGCTTGAATCGCGAATTCGCCGACGCCGGTATCACCATTGCTTTCCTCACTTTTCGCCCACGGAGTTTCCAATTCCTCTCCCAACCCTGCCCTCCTCGGTAATCCCCTATATCTTCCCCATTCTACGTTTCCACGTTTCGCTTTGCGCTGCAGCTGGGTTACGGCTTTCACGGGGATGCGACGAGTCCATTAATATTACGTTCGTTCTGGAGAATTATATTTGCGTCCCGTACCGCCAATTATACTGATAACACAATCGGGAGGGCTTTAGAGCCGGGACAAACCAATTACGTCTTAATACGGTCACTGTCCGCGAATGGGAGACCGACGGGACAAGATTTTCTGGACGACGAATACTTCTGTTCGCGGATTTTAACTCGGTTGGCAAAGAGAATTATTGGCGAGGATCTATTAAATGACCTACTTGAGGACTGGAGATCACTTGAGGTCATCTTCCGGTTATGATTTTCTCTGGTCCTCGAGAGATTAAGTCACTTGAAAATGAACACTTAACATTATCTTTGAACAATACAAATTTAAAATTGATTTTTACAAAGTTTTGCTGAGAGGAAATAGCTTCGATTCTGAGAGGATCGGTTAATATTACTTAAAATTTGTCCGTAAGATGGGGGAATATCGTAGAACAAAATGGAGGATATGCCATCGAATAAAGGTAGCTCCTTGTCTATGAACGAACATTTTTGTCAACCAAATATTAAGTAACTAGAAATATTATTAACATATTGGGTTGTCTCAATAGTC
>NW_026534838.1:1137189-1138002 GCF_026225885.1 Hylaeus anthracinus
GACAACCCAATATACAATAAGTCTCAGAATTAGTGTAATAAACCGGGAGTGGGAGGTAGCTGAGACGATTCTGAACCACATTTTCCTTTGCAAAAATGTCGGATGATGCCTCGTTTTTTAATTATTAACGAAAAATCACCAACCAATCACAGCGTCCGAGTAGCGCGCAGTCAGCCGCGATTGGCTGCCCCGAGCGTCCTAGCTTACGCCTATGCTCTGAACGTCCGTTAGTCGGACGCTGTGATTGATCAGTGGTTTTTCATTAATAACTCAAAAACGAAGTACAATTCGACATTTTTGCATAAGAACTTGTGCTTCAGAATCGTCTCACCTATCTCCTCCCCTTTTCCGGTTCTTACACCAATTTTGTGACACCTTATATATACGCGTAAACTACTGGATACTTTCACATTTTTATATTTTACGCACATCTGGCCAGAAGATTTCTATATACGATTTTTATATACAAATATGCTGCCTGACTTTTATACTGTATATTTTTTAATTTTAAAAGGAATTGTGGTTGTAAACAATTTTACTATAAAAACGAAGGTAGACACGTGTCAATATCCCTCGAGAGATTAAGTCGCTTGAAAAAGAACACTTAACACTATCTTTAAACAACAAATTTTTAAAATTGATCTTTACAAAGTTTTGTTAAGAGGAAATAGCTTCGACTCTGAAAGGATCGTTAAATATTAATCAAAATTTGTCTAAAACATGGTGAAAAATCGTAGAACAAAATGAAGAATATGTCATCGTATAAAGGTAGCTCCTTGTCTATGAACGAACTTTTTGACCAACCAAATATTA
>NW_026534838.1:1138012-1150332 GCF_026225885.1 Hylaeus anthracinus
TATTAAGTAACTACAACTATTATTAACATATTGGGTTATCTAGACAGGATCTATTAAATGGCCTACTTGAGGACTGGAGATCACTTGAGGTCATCTTCCGGTTATGATTTTCTCTGGTCCTCGAGAGATTAAGTCACTTGAAAATGAACACTTAACATTATCTTTGAACAATACAAATTTAAAAGTGATTTTTACAAAGTTTTGCTGAGAGGAAATAGCTTCGATTCTGAAAGGATCGATTAATATTACTTAAAATTTGTCCGAAAGATGGGGGAAAATCGTTCTACAAAATGGAGGATATGCCATCGAATAGAGGTAGCTCCTTGTCTATGAACAAACTTTTTGACCAACCAAATATTAAGTAACTACAACTATTATTAACATATTGGGTTATCTAGACAGTCCTTCTCGTTTGTTGGTAGGTGGCACAGGTCTGAATATATTGGAATGATAGAATTCAAATTAATCTTTCAATTTTTTTTAAAAATTGATACGAAATTTCTGGACAACCCAATATACAATAAGTCTCAGAATTAGTGTAATAAACCGGGAGTGGGAGGTAGCTGAGACGATTCTGAACCACATTTTCCTTTGCAAAAATGTCGGATGATGCCTCGTTTTTTAATTATTAACGAAAAATCACCAACCAATCACAGCGTCCGAGTAGCGCGCGTTCAGCCGCGATTGGCTGGCCCACGCCTATGCTCTGAGCGCGCGCTACTCGCGCGCTGTGTTTGGTCCGTGGTGTTTCGTTAATATCTCAAAAACAAAGCACAATTCCAAATTTTTTCAAAGGAAATTGTTGGTTCAGAATCGTCTCAGCTACCTCCCCCCCTTTCCAGTTCTTACACCAAATCTGTGACACCCTGTATATAGGCATAACCTACTGGATACTTTCACATTTTTACATTTTACGCACATCTGGCCAGGAGCATTTAACACGTTGGCAGCCAGACTAATACTCGTGAAAATTTCAATGAGTCTAAAGCTTTAGCTCAAGACGATTAGAAACTACGTAATATAAGAATTGTGGTAATACTTAATTTTCCAACGTCATGAAGTTTACGAATTGTGGCTAGATTTATTTTATTGAACATCTCACCATCGGAATCAGTAAAAATTCCTGTCGCCCACATATGGATGACGTGGCGCTCAACGCGTGAAATATACATAGTAGCCTCAATTAAACCGTGCTCGTCGTCATCTCCCTCGGATTGATACAAAACAAAGAAGTTGGCCACGGAATGGCGCTCGACCATCGCGTACAATGCAGCGCCTATCGAAACAGTCAAGTTTAATTGCAGATTGCTCCAAAATATAGAATTACACTGGTTAACTGAATCCCGCGGAATAGTCCATAAACGATAGGCAACAGGGACGGGTAACGACGGAAATCCTTTAATACCGGCAGAGAGCCAGTTTCGCGTGAACTGTTTAACACACGGCTAATGAAATTAAAACGGATTTAGGAAAAATGAAATGGGACGTTTCGAATGCGCGAGCCGGGCAAACAACGATCCGCGATAACTAACAGAAAGAGCGTTGCATTTTGCGGGGACATGAATAACATCGTGGGGTCCTCGATAGTTCGAATTTGCGGTCCCCTCTCCACTGACGTTCCGGTCGGTTCAACGTTATTATTCCCTGAGCATTAAAATAATGCGATGGCTTCGCCTGCGGGCGCAATTTTATGAAATTAAAACTGACTGCGCCGAAGGCGCTGGGCGGCGTTCATAGTTTGTGTATCGGGAACGAAACTACGTTGTGGAACACCGTTTCCGGAATAAAGAATAAAGAAGTTGGAAAATCCAACCTCGTGGAAAAATTAACTATATTTTCCGCTCTACTGTCACCATCAAGGGGCTTGTGTGTACATTCCTCATATTTTAATTTATATATGCCAGTTCCGTTTGTATTATACCTTTTTTTTTTTAAATTTAGTTTGAGTAAAAATACTTACTTCTAATATTTACAACGTTAGTGCTCATCCAAAATAATTTCTCCTAATATTTACAATGTTAGTGTTCACCTAACTCCCACTTAACAAGCGATAATAATAAAAAAATCACAAACATACTTCGAATATTGCATCGACACAACCACCCCTAATTACCTCCTCATTATTTCCACACAGAAGACCTAGATTGAAAAATCCAATGCTATAACTGCACTCTTGAATACAGCCTTGTTAGGAATGCAGGCAGGCATCGGCGTATCTTGAATCACAGTTCACGATCGTTTGTTCGATTAGAGACGGTAATAAACTTGTATATGCGCTTTAACCAGAGTTTCCCGTATCGTGCGAAAGAGGGCTGCTTTCTTGATTATCGCTCGGGCAGTAACAATGAGGGATTCTTGGAAGTCTGCGCGCAATTAGCGTAACCCCTCGGCCGAGCGTTGCACGTGAAATATCGTGCTCCCCTTTCGCACGGTTTCCCGTAATTTCGGTTCTTTTCAACTCGTCGATCGCTTTGCCAACTTGCTCGACGGTTACAACTCCGTTATTTTGCGAACCGATATTAGGCGGCGCTGGTGTTCGACGCAATATCCTTCGTCATCGAGCAAAGAGGTAATTTTATTGCCTGTAATAAGATGGTTTCCATTTCAGACATCCTCGATCTTTGTCGATCCAGGGACCTAAACTGGAATGGCTTAATCGTGGGCGATTTTTGCAAACGAGATGTGATTAGGTAAACGTGGAAGTTGTAGAAGGACTTCTTTTGGTTTTTAACCACAAGCCATATTGTGTTTTTTTAACTAAACTTAAGCGATGTAGAATACTATTCGAAATGTACACACATTTTTACTTATCAATTTTCATGGTATTAACACTAAGTTTACGGAGATTTCTCATTAGATTTCTATTATTAAAGTAATGATTTAATAAGTGAAGTCAATTTACCAAAATTAATAAGAGTTTAATGTGAATAAATTTGGATACATAGTTGTTTGTTTATGTGGATAAAAATAAGCATAATTGGTTGGCAAAAACATAAAAGGTTATTGTAAAACTTTTCTTATGAGATTTTTATTATTGAAGTAATGCTTCAATAAATGAAATCGATTTACTAAAATTAATTAAGAGGCTCCAACAAAAATAAATTTGAACTGATACTTGTCTGATTATATATATAGATAAAAATGAGCATAAATGGTTGGCAAAAACATAAATGGTTACTGTAAAACCTTTCTTATCAGATTTTTATTACTGGTTACTGTAAAATCTTTCTTATCAGATTTTTATTATTGAAGTAATGCTTCAATAAATGAATTCGATATACTAAAATTAATTAGGAGGTTCCAACAAAAATGAATTTGAATTTATATTTGTCTGTTTAAATAAATAAGAGTCAACAAAAGTGATTACCGAGTAATATAAAACTTTACTTCAATTTTACCTTGTAAAATTTGAATTTAAAATAACTGCGCTCCGTAAAGCTTGTTAAACGTGAAAGACGATATCGTTAAACTGATTTCGTTGTTAAAAAATAGAAATCGTAAATCATCTACATTTCTCCGCCGAGATTGGCGTCGTTGTATTTCCCGTACAAAATGGCGAATTACGGTTAAAAATAAAAAAAAAAGAGTGAACTTTCGAACAGGCTCTCATATATAAACTGCTTTACCGATATTGCAATTCCTAGCAGTAATATGACACTGTTAAGGGACCCGACAGGTTTCAAATAACAACATGATGTTTTGCCGCACCGTTGGAAGCGGGTGAGCGATATCGGTTTTTGTCCGTCGCATCAAAGGAATAGCACATCGATATAGCGCGGGGCAAGTATGCCGGTGCACCTGTCTCACTTATACACTAACCTTTCAATCTATCCACGGTGTCATTATAGTTATCAAGGTGTCAAAATAAAAGAGGAACGTCGCTGAGACACCTGTGTCAACTACATAAAAGATGTCGGTGACGCTGGATCCGTGGAATTCAAGTATTCCTCTGTATTTCGTTTCTTCGATCGTTTGAACATTCTTTTTACTTCAACTATAGAAGCATTATAGTGGCTTGACAGATTCTAGGTTATGATAAAAATATTTTCATTCATTAGGAATTAAATAAAGGATCTTAAGGGTGGAAAGAGGTTTAGGACTTCATAGTAGCTCGATAGACTCTGTGCATCTCTAGATTATAAACATTCTATTTTCATTCACTAGGAATTAAATAAGGATCTTAAGTGTGGAAATAGGTTCAAGATAACACTTTTCTACTAATTTGTATGAATCTTCATGGCAAGGAATGTATATAATTTATCGAAACCTTGAGAACATTTGATTCATATATTCAAATAATTATTCTAATTTTTTTAAAAATATTTCTTGGAAAAATTTGGAAGATATCAGCTGCCACAAGTCAGAGGTCGCCATCACACGTACCTGTTTATTTACATATTATTACATATATTACAGAAACAATATTTTATCTTTATAGACATTTTCACAAGTTCTTGTCTGTCATTCAACGGTTGAGGACATTACTAAATGAATTAATAGCTTTAGTTCTGGTGACCCAACTCCATAATTCTGATAATGAATTATGATAGTCAATATCGAAAATTAATATATTCGGCGGTGTTCCATTAAATATGAAGAATTTTTATTACGGTTATTAATATTATTGGAAATGGAGAAAGGCGTCATTAATTAATGCTACCATATTAATATGGAAACATAAAGGTTAAATTTATAATTAATTGAAGTAACCGGAGCTCAAGTGAAGAATATTTGTTAGTGCACACATATGTATTAACATTTCCATGAAAATTTAACATATGTAATAACATTTCTATGAAAGATTAACATATGTATTAACATTTGTATGAAAATTTTTCTGTGAAGTCTTGTATACTATTTCCAACACTTCGATTACCTCCTACTATTGTTTTCCACTTTCGGTTTATTTTTGCCGACTACCGCGTAATTTGTTTGTGTAAACACGTTAATAGCGGATGGTCCGGTGCCTTCAATTGCGACGGATTCAATTGACGTCAATTGAATCATCGAATTCAATTTACGAAATCGATTGTTAGCCCCAACAAAGTGCGATGCCCTAAACTGTTCACCAATAATATTGCCAAGCTACGAAATTTCCGTCCATTGTAACTCTATCGCGAGGACAATCGAACATGACCGTGTGCAGATCCTGTGCAGTTATGCTGTTTTGTGTATTCTGCGAATAGTTTCGTCCCACGTTATACAAGTTCTGGAATTCTTGAAATTGGGTGATACAGTCCAGTTCTTGTAACTTGCAAAACAAAATTAAACGTAATACATTTGTTGTTGTTATGCAATTATAACATTTTTTGTTCAGTATTTTTTCAATGTCTCTCATAGTCTTAGAGGTATTGGCATGAATATGAAGATTTAAGTATGAGTTAGGTTTGAGTTAGGCTCAAAGAAAATTAAACGTAAGACATTTGTTGTTGTTATGCAATTATAACATTTTTCGTTCGGCATTTTCTTAACTTCTCTTACATATTTTTGGGTTAATTTAACAGATAATGGTTCTATCAATCAATAACGTAAGTTGAATGTACCTTATATGTTCCTGAAAATAACTTTGTATGCGTTTCTGACCATACATTAGCCAATTCCACTGATTTCAGAACCAGGAATTTCATTGTTTACTTATATTTGTATTATTGGAATCAGACTTCTGTAAATAGAGAGGAAATAATTACTTAATGTGTGTCTGACTATGCGATGGCACATTCCACTAACTTCACTACCAGAATGATTTAAAGAAATCCACTGACAACTCAAATGAGCAGTACCCTTAGCTTCCCACAAATTTTCTTGTAATTAGCTCAAGAAAAGTTACCAAAATCTACAAAATAAAATTCACAGGTTTTCTTGATCGTACACTATCCGAAATAAAATTCCAGGAATCCTCGCCGACAGAGGATCGAAGAAACTAGCCGCGATAAATTTACTAATGGAATCCAGTTTCTCATCTGGCAAAAACATTACGTACTTTTATCGCCAGAAACGGCGCATTATACCCGTCGAATCGCGAAAGTAACGCAACCGTGGCACGAGCCATCATTTTTTACACGAATGCCGTGACATTTTTCTCGAATGAAATGGGTTGTGTCTACCGCGTAAGGGATGACTTCGGAACGTATATTTTCCCGGGCGTCTATCCTCCATATTTACCATTGCTAACCGTTCGCGAACTTCACTGGTATATTTCAGAAGTTCAGCGCTTGTTGGAAAATGCATTGAAAATTGGAAATCGTAAAGAATCGGAATGCCGCGCGGAAGACATTTCTTCTTGAAACAACGAACAAGGTCTATCACAAACAAAATTTAACAGATAAGTATTTATAACAGAAGTTTAATGAGAAATATATTAAAATTTTGTCTCGAGTCATTTCAAGTATTGTAAATTTAAGAAAATAATATAGTAGAAAAGTATTATTTTTTATGATAAATGTTTTGTACAAATCATGTAATGAAAGAAGAGAGTATTTATTATATTAAATGTTCTTCATCTGTTCCTGAGAATAATTTTTGATTTGTGTCTGACCATACACTGACCAATTTCACTGATTCCACAAGCAAGAGCTTTATTACTTGTTTATTTATGCTTATATTATTAGAATCAGATTTTTGCATATGGAAAGAGGTGTATTTATTATATTAAATGTTCCTCACTTGTTCCTGAGAATAATTTTGTATACATGTCTGGCCATGCATTGGCCCATTCTACTGATTGCACTACCAGAACTTTCACTATTTGTTTATTTATGTTCATATCAGAAGAATGAGACTTTTACAAATAAGAAGAGGATCTGAAGAGACAATTATTCGTATTAGTGTTATAGTTTAACAATTGTTACTCATTTATTACTTAACACTTTATCTATCGGGCTATTTAGAAGCAGACTTTAATTCAAAAAAGAATTTTCTACAGTAGCATATGCCAATCTAGGCTGACAATAATTCCTCCATACTGTTACTTGGTACATTGAAAGCCAAGTCTGTTACCAAACACTGAACATTGCAAGTAGACAACCATCAATACAGTAAATAAATTCGAATAACTAAATACTGCAATTAAAAAGGCTATAAATAGGCTTCCGGTAAATAAAGTGTTAAAGTACGTTTACACTGGTCTGAAGTCTAATGTCCCTTCAAGCTGACAGATTTAAATTTTAAATGAACAAATAAATGTTATTCAACCCAAATAACACAATCTTTGTACATAAACGTATTAATTAAAGGAAGACAACGTCTAATAAATTTAAGACTGGCTGAAATAAATGTAGTCAACTGTTATTTTGTTTTAATTTTCCGATAACATTAAAAATATCTTATATTCATAAATTCTCACTACTATAACGCAAACCATTTATTGAAATCAGATAACACATTCAACCTTATTTAAACTCACACTCAATTCTGTAAAATAATTAACACAAAACGTTCAATTAAAAAAAAAAAGAAATAAACAATAAAAACTCTGTGGAAGAATTGAAAGTTTTAACTGACTATTAATATAATTCAAATTCTGAGGTATGTGAATGTAATTAATTAATAGTAGTTTAACTTTTATTTCTGGGGTGGATTTTTTTAACGCAAGGACATGAAATTTGAGCTGTGGATTATACGTTTAATAAGTGAACATTAGACGTTTTCCGTTAATAGAAAAAAATGACGGTGGCTGGCTCGAATGGAAATGTCGTCGAAAGTCGCCTCGGTAAGTAAAGGAGAAGGAAAAGGATCGGGAAAGTTACTTGACCCAGTTCTGGCAGAGTTTTAACATCGTTCTGGATGGTAGAAGTAGAAGCTCTTTATTTAGAGGCTGAAACGAACTTGGTAATGGCATATGGTCCGATATTTCAGAACTTATGTGTCGGATAGAGAAACTTTCGCCTTGAAATAAACTTTTACTTTCATTAAACACCGATCGAAAGAGAAATAGCGACACTTGTGGTCGATTTTTTCTTGAAATATAAAGAGTATCTACAAAAAAAAAATTATTTGAATAGGGCAAAAATAGTAGAAGCTAAAATTACAAACACACGAATTTTTAATTCTGTATCACGACTAAACACTCGTGAAAATTCACCCACTGCACTCATTCAATTCTCAATGAAACATTTCTAATGTCAACGCAACTAGTTCAAGACCACAACGTGAGATTTAATCAATAATTTTCTTTTTGTATAATTATAAAACATTTTATAATACAATTCACAAAATTGTATTATACAATGAATAACCCAGAGTTTGATTGAACATCTCATCCTACATAATCTTGAGATAGTATCATAATAATAATAATCATAATAAGCATCATAATAAATTATATTTTATATAGTTCCATATATTTAGAAACAGATAAGTAACAAAATTGTACAAGATGAACGAGACATATCAAATTACTTTCAAAGTGATAATCTACACACCAATATTGTTTATTTAAATTTCCAGCTTCAGTTGCTATATTAGTTGCTTCTACTTGGGTTACTATCTCAAAATACCAAGATTTCCACCCCAGAAATAAAAGTGGAACTCCACTTCTATTAATTAATTACATTCACACACCTCAGAATTTGAATTACATTAATACTCTGTTAAAATTTTGAATCTTCCCGGAGTTCAGGCTGCCACGTCCATTTAATTTAAACAATAACTTGCAAGTTCCAGAGGTGTAGTAATAATACCACCGACACACATTATTAGCATTTAATTAATTAGCAACGCGATAGCTCGAGTTAAACAGCGGTCAACTGTGAAATTGAATTTACAATTTTCCGATTGACTCCTATTTTCAATACGCAGAACAAAGCTAGCGCAGGTCACGAAACGGTGTTCGGATACGTGAAACTTTAATTTCGGGAAACGTTATGAATTTTAAATTGAGTTGCTTTTGCAAATACACCGTGTATATATCCGGGGACGTGTTTCATCAATTTTTTAAATTCTTATTAAAAAAAAGGTATGTAGGTGTTGCAAAATATTTTGAAATATTTACTTTGAAGCGTGACAGCACGCAAGGCGTGAGAAGCATTCTATCTTCGAGCCCTCTGAATTTCTCTCTGTTCGTAAAATGAAATTTTGAAGCGTCTCTAAAGGTCTGAAATTTTTTCTTGGCATGTATATTATGATAAATATTCGCGAGTGTTCGTAGTCCGACATGTTTCATCAAACGCTGGGTGATTCCTTGCGTAATACAATTTTTTAAATAGTTGTGTTGGCATTAGGAATTTTTCATTTAGAATTCGATGTGTTGTTTAGAATATGTTTATGATTTTCTTATAGCTTCCACTATTTTTCTCCTGTCCAGGTAACACTATTTTTTTTAAATACTCTTTATACTTCAGAAAAAAATTGACCACAAGTGTAGTCATAAATTAATATAAAACTAATCTTAATAAAGATTTCAATGTTCCAGAATATAAATATTTATTTCTATATTGCATTAGTTATCTGATAACATTTTGATTATAATTGCTCTTTTTACTGAAATAAAACATATAAGCTACTTGATTTGGGGAAATACCAACCACAAGTGTCGTTAGAAATTATTATAAAACTAATTTTAATAAAAGACTTCGATTCTTCTGAATCTGAAACTGATTTCTAAATATTTATTTCTATATTGCATTGGTTGCCAGATCCGGACAATATTTTTTATAATTACTCTTTTTACTTCAATAAAAAAAATAAGCTATTGAATTTTGGAAAATATCAACCACAAGTGTCATTACAAATTAATATAAAACTAATTTTAATAAAAGACTTAAAACCTCCTGAATCTGAAACTGATTTCTCAATATTTACTTCTATATTGCATCGATTATAATAACGATAATCCACGTTTTCTAAACATCGTAATATATCCAATTTAATTGATCAACTTAGAGCAACGCGCGGTTAGGGCGCTCTCAGTCGCGTAGAATTGCCAGGCTTTATTCTTCTCTCGAGAGATACCAGGGATCGTTATTCCCGCGAGTTGAGACACAAAGATAGACATTGGTTATGCACGTACACGTGACTCGAGTGCAAGGTGTCCTACTTTAATCTTACCATGAGATTATCTTCTGAATTGCTACTCCAAACGATTGTTACAGATCAAAATTACCCCGTCTCAAGAGGGACATTTTCTGGTATCGTGATATTCTTCTAACTGAAGTCGCTGTCGAGATACACAACGGAAAGGTCTGGGGCTCGTTAGATGAAATTGGAATCTATTTACTATTATACGATCATAGTTTTTTTTTGTGCGCCCAGATGGAACGACTTGTAATGGCTATGGCAATGCGAAGTTCCATTAAATGTCCAGGTTTAGAATAAGAGTAAATAAATATTAAATATAAATAAATAAGTAGATAGATAGGCGATAAAATGGTATTAGAATTTTGTTTCTTAAGGAGGGTCTAAGTGGACTAGCTTGTAGAGGGATTACAGTATTGTCTCGAAAGAAGCAACTCGGTCGGGATCGGTGAGTTGCTTATTTCGAGACAATACTGTATCAACTGGTGGGGACGATACAGACATCTACCAGGTTCAAGATTAAAATAAATAAATAGATGGATACATGAGCGATGGAATGGGTAATAGGATTTTGTTTCATAGGTAGGATTGAAGTGGACCACCCCGTAGACAGATCAACTCGTAGGGACAATACAAACAGCCACCAGGTTACGGATAAAACTGAATAAATACATAGATACCTAGATAGGTACCTAGTAATACATAGTACCTAGATAAAGCACTACAATGGTGTAATAAAATTTTGACTGTATTACCGCTAGAGTGATCTGTTTTATCCTCAGCTGGAACTGTTCTGTTGGTACATCAAACTGATTTACCGTCAGACTGGCCTGTTTTACCGATAGATAGGTCTATTTTACCAATAGGTAGACTTGTTTTATCGATATAGCAAACTAATAAATTTCAATAGCTTGGTACAAAGACCCTTGTGTTATCAATACAAACTATCGACTGTTCTGTTGAACTGGATCTGTTCAGTTGGTACATCAAATTGATTTGCCATCAGAGCGACTTGTTTTGCCGATAGATAGGTCTGTTTTACCAATAAGTAGGCCTGTTTTGTCGACATAGCAAACGTCGACCATGCAACTAATAAATTTAGGGTCAGGATAAAAGTAAATAAATACATAGATATGTAAATAGATGGATAGATAGACGATGGAATGGACAATGTGTTGTTTTATAGGTAAAATTGAAGTAGATCACCTTGTAGAGAGATCAACTGGTTGGAGCAATATAAACAGCCACCGGCTTGAGGATAAAACTGAATAAATACATAGATACCTAGATAAAACACTAAAATGGTGTAATAGAATTTTGTTCACAGTCACCGGGTAGGATTGAAATGTGCCACGTTGTAGAGAGATCACCAACTGGTAGGGATGGTACAGACACCTCCACAGTAGACACCATACGCGGCCTACGTCTGGGTTAGCCTTCTCCATTTCGTAGGACGAACTTGACTATGTACCTCGACCGAGTTTCCCTCTTTCCTGAACCCTCATCCTTCCTCTTTTCGAGATGAATACACGATGCCGGGCTGGCTTTGCCTCATTCACGACGTACCACGGGTACATTGTATTAGCAGCCGCCTATTCGGCGACCCGGATACCCGCCTACTGATGTCTCGTAAAAAAACCCGCAATAATTCTCGCTGGCTGCCAGTGCACCGCCTCCTTCTCATCCGTTTTGGTACGGCTCGCTGCAAATCAGAGTGCTTTAATGGGATTATGCGTCGTCGCCGCAAGAGAGACCACTGTATGATTGGGGTTCTTCGTGATAACAATCCCTGATGAAGAGGAACGTTCCATTAAATTAAACCCCCGAGAACAGTATTTTTAGGTAATTTTCGGGCGAATTTTAGCTTAATCCTCGAAGAACTTGGTTGGGTAGATCCAGTATCAGCACTGTAATACCGGAATTTAGAGTTGTATTTGTTTCATTGTGGCAGTCTTTCCATAGAAGCTTAAAAACGCAGGGAAAATCGTAGATTACTCAGAGATTTAACTTGGACGTCTGTGTTACTATGTTACGACCAGTTACTTTATGTGTGTGTGTGTTACCTACAGATTGATCTGTCTTGTTGGTAAGGCAGATTGTATTACCGTTAGAGTGATCTGTTTTATCCTCAGCTTGAACTGTTCTGTTGGTACATAAAACTGATTTACCGGCAGAGTAGCCTGTTTTACCAATAGGTAGGCCTGTTTTATCGACATAGGAAACGTCGACCGCGCAACTAATAAATTTCAATAGCTTGGTACGAAGACCCTTGTGTTATCAATACAAACTATCGACTGTTCTGTTGAACT
>NW_026534838.1:1150342-1203963 GCF_026225885.1 Hylaeus anthracinus
GCCATCAGAGCGACTTGTTTTGCCGATAGATAGGTCTGTTTTACCAACAGGTAAGCCTGTTTTGTCGATATAGCAAACGTCGACCGCGCCACTAATAAATTTCAATACCTTGGTACGAAGACCCTTGTATTTTCAATATAAACTATCAGTTCCAAATGAAAATTGTCAGAAATACTGTCTCAAGCATGTACTTTCAGTACACTTACCAAACATTCTGATCAATCATTTGATATCTTTAAAAAAATTCCCAATTGTCAACATCTCAGCTCCCGCTCTTCTCAGTATTTACGTTCACCTGCTATTGGAAATAAACTGGGACCAATTCTCGTACGAAGAGATCGTAGAATTCAGTGGTTTACGGAATTAACGGAAGTGCCTCGCGGCTTTAGCAGCGCCGAGGCCAATTATGAGGGAGATTTGCACGCGATCACCAAAACATGCCTTCATCAGTCATCAACAAACATTGGTGACAGCTGATTTGCTAATTGCTTCCATACATTTGAGGCCGGCTTTGGGAGGCCGAGTACACAGCCATATAAAACCGCTAATACCACGAATAGCCTAGATAAATTGGCAATCCCGCGATTAATCAAATATGGTTGGATCTTATGGGAAACTTGATTAGAACCGCAGATTGGTTCCTCATTTCGATCGATTATTACATACGTCTGTTGTGCGTTTAATGACTGCCGCGCGTACGTACGCAATCGAATTAAAATATTCACCCTCCTTTCGTTTTTATTTTCACAGCTAGTTTGGAATTTAGATACATTTTTGTAGATTTATTTCAATTTTTCCTAGGTATTTATACACCATATATAAATATATACATGTTTCAACTTATTCATATACATATTTATAATGAAAATTTAATTTGGTAATATCAAAACGATTATTCAATTTAGTCAAACTTCTTCAATAGACATACAGAGTAAGAATATTTATGATATTGACTGTATGTTCTCACAATACAGTAAAGTCTTCATAAATGCACTGAAACCGTCCTTAACACTAGGAGGAATACCCCTCTGAGGGTCAAGGTGTTCGATCGCCGAACAGTGTAATATGACCGTATATTCTCTGATGTTTGTCGACAAGCTTCGAACGTAGAGAATGTATGCACTCTACCATAAATGCACCAGTCAGTCCTGAGTTTGTCCATTATATGGAGACTTTATGTTTTCGCGCCGTCCTCTTCTTTATTCACTGTCCTCTACGATCGCACCAGTTTATTCTCGAGTCTCGAGTACGATCTTTACCATGAATACACCAGTCAGTCCTGAGTTTGTCAATTATATGGAGACTATGTTTTCGCTCCGTCGTCTTCTTTATTCACTGTCCTTCTCTACGATCGAAGCTTGTCGACAAGTATCAGAGACAATACGAATTCTATCAGAAATGCACCAGTTTAGTCTTGAGTGTCGAGTGCGAACTCTACCATGAATGCACCAATCAGTCCCGAGTTTGTCCATTATATGGAGACACGGGAGGCTGGACCAATGGCTGGTCCAATGGCTGGCCCGAGCGTCCTAACTTGAGTCAACCACTCGCGGCTTAGCGCGCGCTACTTGGACGCTGTGATTGGTCGGTGGTTTTTCGTTACCAACTCAAACACGAAGCATCATCTGACATTTTTCCAAAGGAAATTGTGGTTCAGAATCGTCTCAGCTACCCCTCATTTCCGCTTCGTACAGTAATTTTGGAACACCCTGTATAATGCATGTTTAATAATGCCTGATTTGTTCAGTGGAAATATACAATATTTAACAGAATTAAATTTGTCAAGAAATATACGTTTTCGGAATATGAAACAAATATATCAACTTGTACCATTTATGGTCACGTTTAACATGTAATTAACTATAATTATTAACTGTAATTTACGCAAAATAAAATCTCTGCAAACATACCTACAAAAATTGAACCCAAATGTATTTCACACTGCAAATACTTTAATATAAATTTTACTTTCAATATTTCATATATTATTATATTATTATTTTTTATATTTTATATTATTATATTATATACTGTGTGCATTTTGTAGTCTTGCAAATTCCCTGTAAACCCATAGAAATCCGCAGTCTAATTGTATTAATATAAAACTTCGAACTCCCACTATCATTTAAACGATTTCAGACTTACACCGTCCATTCTAATCTACACAGTGAGCCCTAAAAATGATAAAAGTCGCCCCACAAAAATGTTAAGAACCTCCAGACACTACAGAGCTCCGCTCAAGTCCTCCGGACTTCATCAATCTCTGAAATTCAATTACGAAATGTCAACAGGAACGAGATAATTAAAACTCGACCCCGGTTCACCTCGCCCCCGAAACCCCCCTCCATGGTAAATTGACCCATTATCCCGGCCCTGATGCGAGCGGAACCGTAAAGTCGATGAATTTCGCTTAAAAATTCTCTTTAAACACCTGTGGCTACGGAATTAGTATTCAGTTAGGAGCCCAGTCATAAAGTCCGGTTCCACGCGAAACAATGGACCGTGACAAAGGACGAACAAAATCCTGGCTAACCGTTCCAAACGAAATTTTCGCGCGGGAGATTTAAAACAGGTAAAGAGCCGTATAAGTCTAACGACGTTATACATGATATATAATGGCCTGCTGGTATCGCGCACGGTGTTTTAATGGCGCGCTGCGGTTAAACGTATTACACGCCGCGTTTACCCGAGTGTCGGCGGAGACCGAGCCGCCTTTTTAAAATACCATTCGTCGTCCTCGCGCCCACGATACGGAGGTAGTTATTTTTCTCAGTCGGACGTACGGCCTACGCAATGATGCATTAATCGTAGACGCGGAGAACGATGGAGACGAGGGAATGCAAAGAAACTGGAATTGAGTGCGATTTCAATTTGCGGGCGTATCAAGCGCGGCTTTGTACCTTCGACCGCTCGCGTTTCAGTGATTGCGCGATGTTTAAATTAAGGAACGGGCTCCTGGCTCGAAGAATGGAAACTCGCTGAAGTGCAAAGTTGAAAAGTGCGCGTGGAACGTTCGCGATTTCGGGATTGAAAGGATGCGTCGGGGAACGATTTTTAGAGGCACGGCTGATAAGGGAAGTGCGAGAACTGTGACTCGATATCCCGAACGAAACTAACTAGGAACATCGGCTAACTGTTTCACGCCGATTTCAATGAAACTTGGATACATCTGAATAGAAATGGAAGAAGGTTACCGAAAGATACCACATGACGGAAAACTATAAAACATACTTTTTACATGAAAACATTACAGTAAAGTCTATGAATGCACAAACTCGGCACTAAACTGGTGCTTTCTGATAGAGTTCGTACTCGAGACTTGAGAATAAACTGGTGCGATCGTAGAGAAGGGCAGTGAATAGAGAAGAGGACGGAACGTAAACATAAAGTTTACATATAATGGACAAACTCAGGACTGACTGGTGGATTCATGGTAGAGTTCGTACTCGTGACTCGAGACTAAACTGGTGCATTTCTGATAGAGTTCGTATTTTCTCTGGTGTTTGCCGACAAGCTGCGATTGTAGAGGAGGACAGTGAATAAAGAAGAGGACGGAGCGAAAACGTAAAGTCTCCATATAATGGACAAACTCCAGACTGACTGGTGCATTTATGGTAGAGTTCGTACATTCTCTACGTTCGAAGCTCGTCGGCAAACATCAGAGAAGATACGATCATGTTGCACTGTTCGGCGATCGAACTCCTTGACCCCCCGAGGGGTATACCTCCCAGTGTTGAGGATGGTTTCAGTGCATTTATGATGTGATATTTGTGCATTTATGAAGACTTTACTGTATTGGGAGAACATACATTCAATATCATAAATATTCGTACCCTCTATGTCTATTGAAGAAGTTTGACTAAATTGAAAAATCGTTTTGATATTTCCAAATTAATTTTTAATTATAAATATGTATATGAATAAGCTTATACATGTATATATTTATACATGGTGTGCCAGTGTAAGAACGGGCAATGGGGCGTAGCTGAGATGATTCTGAACCACAATGTCCTTTGGAAAAATTTAGGATGATGCTTCGTTTTCGAATTATTAAGGAAAAACCAGCGACCAATCAGAGCGCTTGACTCAAGCCAGAATGCTCAGGCCAGCCACTCGCGGCTGAGCGCGTGCTAATCGAGCGCTGTGATTGGTCGGTGGTTTTTCGTTAATAATTCAAAAACGAAATCTCGGACAATGTTTTTGCTGAGGAAACAATTGTTTCAAATCACCTCCTGAACCATCCCTTTCAAGGAACTCTAATATTTTTGCGACAACCTGTAGAATAGAACAAAACAGATTACTTGTAGAATGATAATGTAATAAAATATTGTGTAATAATATATCAATCTTTGTATGGTGATGCCAGCTATTTAAGAATGGAATAGAATATATAATTTCTGCAGTCTCAGAATTGGACTCAAAATTAGACTCTGTCATTTCTACCCAATGGATAATTTCTTAAGAAACCCATGTTTATCTCAATTAATATTTATTCACTAATTTCTTAAGAAGCATAATTTGTACTTACGAACCCCTAACTAATTATAAGTTATTTATTTAATACTTCTGAACTTTCATATCATGTTGGCATTGTAATGTAATGAATCTTAAATCATCGTATTTCTGATATTAATATCCACAGATGTAAATATTGCTAATAATCCCGTATGAAATTTCATAACATACTAAATAAATAGAAAAAAATGGCTTGAATGACAAATCGGTCAAAAACGACTTTGCACAGAATTTGCTAACAAATGGATTTAAATTTTCAATTGCTTAGATAAAGACTGTTAAATCATCCCACAGAAACAAATACAATTCACACATGGGTAACAATAATAATTTCTACTGGAATAAACTAATCTTTATAATATTAAAACAAAAATATTTTTATATATTTCTTATTAATTTATCTTCTTATTAATTTTTCATATTAATTTTCTTATTAATAAAAATATTATTAAACCTAATCTATATAATTTAAAAAGGAAAACATTTGTATATTTTTCTCATTAATTGCCCGGTTCGTCGTTAAGCACTCCGAATTTACTCGACTGAATCATTTCACTCAAATAAATAGAGGCCATTATTCTGCCAGCTGCGCGGATCAAAAAATTTAATTAAACATGTATTCGGTCGCGGTCTTTCCAACGTAAAATTCGCATATTTTATTCGCGGGCATATTCAATTCCGTCTTTTCGCCGGGTAATGAAAAACGAGCAACACGGTCCGTTTCATTTCCAGCCGGGGCTCGAAACGTTGATTCGTTTGATGGCACACGAGATCGGGGCCAGGCTACCAGAAATTATTTCCTTTTGTTTTCGAATTTCGAGTAACAGGGTTTACGTTGAAGCCCGAAGCAAGTCGACGAGCTTTTAAACTTCATCTTAAACTTGTTAATTACTGTATCCCAGGCATCGATTTTCGCTCAAATTCGATAGAACGTGCGCCGTCGAAGGCTCTTTACAACTGCCCCGAGCTGCAGAAAAACTCTTTAATTAAAAATACTTTTAGCACCGAACGGTAGGCGGAAGAAAAGTACGGCTGGATCTCTTTTTTTATTTTCAGTTCCACGGTTTCTCTTCGAAAATCAAACTCACCGTTGAAAACTCGGAATTATCTTTCTGCAGGGAAAAAATGTTCACGAAGCAGAATTTGGAATTCGACGATACTCCGATTGAGAAAAAAGAACGCCTGAAACTGTTTCGGTAGAAGTTTATGCTCCGAGGAAGCTACAAAGTTTTTTGGAATATTCAGTTTGTAGATTCTATAGTTTGGTTTTGGATGAAAGACGTACTTGTGCAAGATGAGGATTTTTTTTAATTATTATCTTTTAAGGGTAAATAAACACTATAATGTAATTTATTTTTGATATTTAATATAGTGCAGTTCAAGGCTAGTGTTTTGAATGTAGGATATTATTACTTACGTCCGCAAATTTAAATTTATTCTAAAGAAAATCAAGGATAAGTGAATGAGTGAGTAATTAAACAACACACTTCCGCGGTACAAACGCCAACTTGTCCCGGCGTAAAAACCCTCACGATTTAGAGGGAAAAGCCGGAACAAGGGGATATTAATTTCCACTCAATGTAGACTGGTGTAAGGCACACCCACGGAATTACTTATTGTTACCTAACACTACCTTAATTAAGAGAGCTTTCTTACCTGGGACACGTGCCTCGCGCAATACGCACGCTCGCGTGGTCCCTCGATTTGCGCCGCGAATCGGACGCTCTGTCAATCAAACGCTGCTCCGTGTCGCTAGGACCGCAACCTCGCGCCGCGATCACGTGGGGAGGACGGGCCTGGGGAGTGCAAATCTGACCGCCTATCTGCATACAGCGCGCCCCGTCGTCACGGGAAAAAATGACGCTGGTATGCCGGGCAACAAAACCGTTGCCACGCTACACTCGCCCTGGAACGGGTTACGTTATTCCAACGTAGACGCCAATTCCCAACAAAACTCGCACTTCGCAATCCTCAACACCGCGAACGCTCGCACACGTAGGAACGCACGCACTACCGCATAGATCGGTGGAGATACTCGCACCACGACTTGCCGCTTTCTCTTTTCTCGCGCGTTTTCCAAAACTAGACACAGCACTGCTCTCTTACCCCACTGCGCGAACACTGCGCGAACACTGGTTCGCATACATCGTTCGTGAACATGGTAGCTAACTCTGTTATTCACCGGTTTTCGCCGTAGTGTGGACAGGAAATAGCACAGTTCGCTAACAAATGACCCTCCTAATAGGCGTAAAGTCGTAAAAGTAGCCCCGCTGGGTTAGGCGAAAACTGTGTTCGCGAACCAAATTCAGCGATCCACGAGGTGGTGAATTCGGCGAACACGTTCGGGAAAAACATCGCCTTTTTCCTCGTTCTTGCCCCTTTTCAAACTCTCGGAGCTTGGGCATTGCTATTCTTTCCAACTGTGGGGCTGATCTTTATAACCACCCGCAGGTAGGTACATACTCCAAAGGGATAATATGCGTGACCGAAGTTAACATTATTTTCTTATTACTCATCCAAGTTTGTATATTTTTTGTTGTATCTTGATGAAAGTATATGCAATATATTAGCGAGATTTTCCTGATAAAAATGGCACCAAATACGATTCAATTCAGACAACTTTAAGTTTCATTTACAATATGCAATATTTTTATAATATTAATACTTGATTTTGTGAGCCAGTAACCGATTAGAAAGTCTCTTCGAAAATAGGAAACAGATTGTAAAATTCTTGCCAGGAGATAATTAGGCCCTATGAAAAAACTAGGTAACTTTTGTAGCTATGTGAACCTGATACCCGACTTTTCAAAAATTCATTTTTTTTATGGAAAATAATACAATTTGGTTGGTACTTGATTGAACCATTAATAGTTTTGTTTGTACCTTTATCAATTAATAAATAAAAAAAATAAAAAAAATGACAAGCACTCGACATTGAGATTTTTGAAATCTGTTTTTTCCCTATTCTTTAGAATCGTTTGTACCTGTTTGTATCGCTTTTCGTTTCGTTTATACCTCAATAGTTTATGATTTATAAGTAATTGTTTATACGCGCAAGGGGAGAGTTCGTCACTCATCAATTCTGCGTATTTCTGAAGAACTCATTTTGAAGTGGAAACGTAAGGGAATGAGACCGCATTGTTTTCAAAATTAAAGTTACAGGCACAGAGGAAGAACAGATTTAAAAAATTTTGAAAATTAATTTACTCCTTTCTTACACGTACAACAATTGTTCTGTAAAATTTAAACTAGCGAAGTATAAACGAAGTGAAAAAACAGATTACAAAAATCTCAATGTCGGATGCTGGATGATTTTTTTTTTATTTTTTTTATTTATTAATTGATAAAGATACAAACGAAACTATTAATGGTTCAATTAAGTACAAACGAAACTATTAATGGTTCAATTAAGTACAAACGAAATGCTATTATTTTCCATAAAAAAAATGAATTTGTGAAAAGTCGGGTATCAGGTTCACATAGCTAACTTTTTTAAGACGTGAAGCTGACAAGGGACGTAAAATGGTATTTTAAAAAATATTAATAGGCAAGCATACTGTCTTAAAAAAAAAGGTCAATGAACATTTGTTGAAGAATAGTATGTGTAATATATATAGGCTGTAAGAAAATCTATTACTTATTATAAGCGAAACTCAAAATTGTCTGAATTGCGTCGTGTTTGATATCATTTTTATCAGAAAAATCTCGCCAAGATATTGGATATATTTTCATCAAGATACAATAAAAAAAAAGCATAAAAACTTGGATGAATATTAAGGAACTAATATTAACTACGGTCACGCATATTATCCCTTTGGAGTATTTGCCGACGGGTGGTCCTAAACGGTCGTTTGCTTTCGAGCATTTCCAACCATGGAGGGGATGCGGATCGCCTGAATCCACAAAATAACATCAGTTTGACAGGAGTACGAACATCGTAGATGTTTTTAGGGTATGCTCTTGTTTCGTGTTCGCGCAGTGTGGACCTGGGGTTAGAAGGCTCGGTCACGATTAGCCACTGCGTGGGTGCACAGGGCCCTTCGTCCCGAAAAATATGATGGCGGTAACGCGCGCATCGTCGGTCCCACCACCGCGGAAAATGTACCATGCTCCGGCACACCACCGTTCGAAAATAACGAGCAAGCGAAATAACGCGAACAGCTAGTTCCATTTTACGTCTGGGGACATGGACAATTTATGGTTGGCTGCGCGTCATATGTATTAATTATGTGAACGCACGTTAACAACAGCGGAAATGTATGCAAAATTTATATTTACTTTACCAAACAATTAATTTCCATTTGTAGAATACTCCTTAAGAGTGTATGGATATAAGTTCTATAATACAAATATTAGGGTAATTTTTAAAATGGCGAGTTCCGAATTTTAATGGTCCCGATGTCTTAAATTTTTCAAAATGACTGAACAAAAAACTCCATAAAAATTTCAACTCTCGTTCTCAATTCTCAGTACTTTATAAGAAAGAAAACTATTTGCATTTTTATATTTTGAGAATGAAATGAATGAGATATTATAAAATGGTATATTCTTATAAGAAATCGAGTGCTCTTCAAAAATGGACTCTTGTAAAAATTTCATAAGTCCAACCTGTATAAAGTTATAATCTGATAAAATTCAGAGAAGGATTTAAGATATTAAAAAATACATTAAAAATTCAGAAAAACAAACAAACGAGACTTCTCATAAAAATTTGTCTGTTTTTCTGAATTTTTAATGTGCTTTTTAATTTCTTCCATTTGTAACTAAATAAACAAAGAATATTCACACCTCAGAAGGATCATTTTAAGATTTTCTTAAGATCTTCTTAAGACTCTAATTAGATCTTCCTAACCTCACCTTAAAAATGAACAGAACACACTCCTCGAACTTTCCTATATCTGTTACACCTTGGCAAAGTCCAGTAAATCGTTATCGAAGCATCGATTTTGTTCAAGTCTGAAGAGTTCGTTCCAATAATCCCATACAATGTTGCGATACTTCAGGCTGAAGCAGTTTTCGCTGAAATCAATATTTATAGGATTACAAGAGTAATTTCACGCTACATACATTAATCGTATCTATACGCGGGGGGGGGGGCGTACCAATTAACGGTTTGGAATATTCGTTCATTTGTTAATGTTGAATTAATCACTTAAAACGGGCTAACATAAATTATTCAATGACACGTATTATTTATACAACGGCGGACGACGTTTCTGGAACTAATTACAAGCGCGCTAGGGATTCGTTAACCGTAATTTTAATGACAATAATTGCTCAGGCATTGAATTTAGTTTGCAGTCACATCCGAGCGTGCACACGTCATGAATGATAAGCGTGTTATTAATATTACTGAGAAGGCAATATTGATTCATAGTATATCGGGATTATGATGACAAAACAGAGCCGTTAATCGCTTTTTGTTTCGACTCTAAGCGAATCGAAATTCGTTCTCGTGAATTTTCGCGCCGTGGTATTTCCTCCGGCTGCGAAATGTTTAATAAAAAATGAAAGGAGAAATGCACCAGTTTAATCTCGAGTCTCGAGTACGAACACTACCATGAATGCACCAGTTAGTCCCGAATTTGTCCATTATATGGAGACTCTATGTTTTCGCTCCGTCCTCTTCTTCACTGTCCTTCTCTATGATCGAAGCTTGTCGGCAAACATCAGAGAAAATACGAACTCTATCATAAATGCACCAGTCAGTCCCGAGTTTGTCCGAGTTAATCGCTTTTCGTTCGACTCTAAGCGATTCTAAATTCGTTCTTATGAATTTTCGCACCGTGATATTTTCTCCGGCTGCGAAATGTTTGATGAAAAATGAAAGGAATGCTCTCGCGTTGCATTCTGCACTAATAATTTTACGTCGCTGAATGTTCGTACAGAGCGATTATTATTCGACGCAAGATCAAAAGTGCTGGCCGTCGTCATCTATGTAGAAAACGGGTTAACAAAGTCACGTATGAGTATCGGGTGCGTTTGTAATAATAGTAGCCAGACAATGGAAAGAAACATGGGATTATTAAAACAGCTTTTTCTCAACTGGAGCATGCAGCTTTTGTTTCAGTATGTTGTGAATCGCTTTCAATATTTTCTGTTACACGAATACGCGCGTATAATATTTTTGTTAATAGCGAAAATACAAATCGGGGAAGTGTACGTGATAAAATAATCTTCTTGAAAGGGTATTCAAAGGGAAATCTACATAAAAGGAGAGTATCAAGTGCTTCTCAGAATATTTGTTTTTACAGAGAAGAATTTATGTGACGTTCTTTTTTTTCAGAATAAATTAGGTATGTTTTAAAGTACATTTGGTGAACTTTGCAATTCATTTCTCACAGAAATCTTTGAGACGAGACTTTTGTTTTTGAATAATATTTTTTCATTCCATGGGAAGAGTGACTCACAAACAAATTGACCAATCGTTTTCAAACTTTACTTAAATATTGTCAATGTGAATTAAAAAATTGGAATTGAATCATTGCGTAAAGTATTTTTATTGTAAAAAATTGCTGAGAGTGGTAAAAATTGACACTTTTGCATTAAACACTTTTACAAAATTTGGTTTTCGACTTGTTTTACGACAGTTTAGTTCATATCCTTAGGAAACGTGTCAACAATGTAAGAAAAATAATATAAGAAGATTTCCCAGAGGAAACAGTTGATGTCTCCAAGATTTCTGTGTGAAATGAGTTGAATAAATTACCAAATATACTTCAAAACGAACTTAAAATATTCACAAAGTCCAAAATAAATTAAGCAATTGGTTTTTTATTAACAAAAAAAAATTACGAGGAACACTTAATGTTTGGCCTCCCAATATACTATGATTAAAAGATAAATACACGATAAATTGCAAATGTGTAAGGATATTTATTTAGAGGTTCGGCAAAGACTGTCAAAATTCCAAGACAACACACAATATATCAGACAAAATCAAATCACAATACAAATTGAATGACTCATCAATAAATTACTAACACAAATTGATAAACATAACTGACAACTATAAAACATACAAACATACGTAATGGTTTCAATATAAACATTCATCCAAAATTCACATTACAATACGTTACAAATGTGAGCAATAAACTAATTTCTACGCTCTTCAATTCACGCCATAAATACTACTACGCGACAAAAGAATGTTCCATTAAAATCTGCATCAAGATCCTTTTAACCTCGAAATTACACAAGTTTCTCAGCTTGTTCCGGTCTGTCTAATTGCAATATAAGATTCCATTCAAATTATAACACCCAGCAAAGTTAATGCCACGAGCACATTTCATTAAGTATTAATGCTCAGAGCTGTGATTTAAGAAATATAATGGTCTCTCGGCGTGTAATCTAAAATTGCTCAGCTATAAAATTGCATTTTGATTGAAACGTTTCCCCTCTGAAAAGAAATTCCGCCTCCGCCTCGTTGCCCGTCTCCTTTTCAGTATATAATAACTTTGCTTTCAAGTCGCTATCAACTTCATCGTTCCGTTCTGACTGAAATATAATTCGTGTAATTCGCAATGACCGAATAGATTTCATTTCTGTATTTAACAAAAATCATGTACTGGTTGTTATGCGTATTATTTATAACAAGAGCTTAATGTGAAATATTTTTAAAATTTTGTTTCGAGTCATTTCGAGTACAGTAAATTTAATAAAATAATATAGAAAAGTATTGTTTTTTATGATAAATGTTGTGTACGAATCATATAATGAAAGGGAGAGAGCATTTGTTGTATTAAATATACTCCATTTGTTCCTGAGAATAATTTTTCCGGTCTGTCTGACCATGCACTGACCTATTTCACTGATTTCTTCAACCAAGAGTTTCATTACGTGTTTACTTATGTTTGAATTATTAGAACCAGATTTTTGCAAATGGGAAAAGGAACTAAAAGGATAATTCTTTGTTTGCGAATCATAGTTTACGTAGGATTTGAGTTTATGTTATCGCTACTCATTTGTAACTTAAATCTTCCTTTAAAAGAAACTGTGCTTAAAACCAGTGAGAACATATTTTAAGTTTTAAATACACAAATCTACTATATCCTACTTATAAGAATACTATTTTCATTTATTATTGCATTATTAATTCTTTTCAGAATAAATTCAATCTCAAAATAAATTAAAGCTCCTAAAATTGTAAGTCACCGCTTTGCAAATAAATAGTAAATACCTATTTTATACAAAATATTTTTGGATCTGTCTCACTGTGAGGTTCCAAAAATGACCTGTTTAGTTTTACATTATTAATTCTTTCCAAACTAAATTCAATTTCAAAATAAATTAAAGCTCCCAAAATTGTAAAACACCACCTTGCAAGTAAATAGTAAATACCTATTTTATACAAAATATTTTTAAATCTGTCCCACTGTGAGGTTCCGGAATGACTTTTCCAAGGGTCTCGCTGACGACAACTTCACTGGATTTCGAATGTTTCTATCCCTGGTAAACCCGAGTCTCCGCGAGCGTGGCACAAGTCTTTTTACGTCTGGTGATTTGATTGGATTACTCGAACTCTATCCTGGCTACGTGACGAATGCGCAAGAAAATTGCGTTGTTTGAACCTGACTCACGATACGTGTCCAAAAGTGTGACTTCCGGCACGACAACAAATAAACTTCGGGACGTGACTCTCGAGGACGTGTCTTCCTATCGAGTTCGTTCATTTCCGAGTATTGTTTGCTTATTTGTAAGTTGACGTTCCTGTACAATTACTTACTCTGACAACGAGTCAGAAAATTAACTGTTTGAAATTCTAAAAAGGGATTGACTTGGTACGTCTAAATACATGTTGCAAACAAAATTATGTTAACACCAGTGCAATTTTTTAAATGTTACATAGATATACTTTATCCTGTTTTATACACTATACTATATTTTGATAGTTCATTTTTCTGTTCATTTCTTCTATTCTTCAAAATTAATTTTTTAAATATTTTACATGAATTCGTTCACTTGAATTCAAGATTGGTTTTCTAAATCTTTCACGTAAATTCGCACACTTGAATTCAAGCTTGGTTTTCTAAATATTTCACGTGAATTCATACCCTTGTTTTTCGGTGACCTTTCGGAGTACAGAATCAGAAAATCAATAATTCAAGTAGTACCGATTTCAACCATGTAAAATAATTCTCACGGATAGGGTCTGCACCGACCTAACCTTTTATGCTCCATCAAATATTAAGTTCCTTATCAAACAAAAATACTCGTACATTTTTAACTCTGCAGTCACAAATGCAATTTGATGACTTTTGAATAAACCATCGGTTCTAAAACCCGAATTGGAAAATCAGAGTAAAAAATACGATCTTTCTTTAAATATATAGTATCTTTGTAAATATAAAATCGAAAAGTAGATTTTAATTTTTCTAGAATTTAGTCTTTTACTAGAATTTTTCTAGAATTAGTAAATGTAAAATCAAAAAATGGAATTTAATTTTTTATTAAGCAGGATGCATTCTATTTTCTGTCTTTGATTCTGACAGAGACGTTTATGAATGTTTCTGGTAACTCCACCCGGTATATCTCGTGATTCCTCGCTCATGAGATAAATTCCAAGTTTTTCTGACTGGCAGGTCAGTCGAAGTCTCCGAGGAAAAGGGAGGTGTGGTCAGCATAAGATTGCATGCTTGAAATTCATAGAAGATATAGGAAGGGTAAATTGAAGGAGGGAAGGTGAAAATAAGGAGACGTTATAGAAAAGGAGTGAGTGCAAGGAAGAATCTAGAAAAGCAAAAGAAATTGATAGAAAAGAACCTAAGGTTTCAAAAATTACCCAGTCAGAATTGGTAAATTAACGTAACCACCTTTTTTTATTTTTTCCTGAAGGAAGAATCTATCTTTATAAATTAATAGAGATTATTCATTCTATGAATTCGTTTCATGTAATTTTTTAAAGAAATTCCTTCTTCATCACACATAAATATAACAATGCAAGATACGAAGATAGTTATCTACAGAAAAATTTATTAAATACCCAATGAATATTCCTTAGTCTTTTCCTTGTTTATCTTTCGAATTGATTTAGACATTTTATTTTTACAACGGTGTTACCAAACGTTTCACTTGACAATGTTCACTTTGTGTACATCAATTCGTAACGTTCAATTGCCTCGACAGAATGCAGCATACTCATTGAGTAGGCAATGGCACTGAACCCGTAGCGACTAGATGCTTGATGTGCTCCAAATGTCCCAGTGCCACGTAGCTCTGGACGCACTCGAGTACAAGTGGTAATATCCAATCGAGCGTCTCGCAGTAACCATGGAAGAAGCTGAATTACAGGACTCGTACTAAATATGGCAATAACTAGCACAAAGGAATTCTAGAAGCTTCATAGATTTAGACATCTTACAATTAAGGAAATCACAGGGGTTTAATTTTGTTTTTAGGTTTTGAGTTTTGAGCTCATAGTTCTTAATATACGAGTATTAATGCAAGGATATTTTTGGGTTGGGTATGAATATATTCCCTTAATGTGATCCAATGTGCTTGGATATTCTTTTATTGGATTCTTTAATATGTAGTCCTACGTGAAAGGATATTTTTTTTTATTGATTATGAATTTATTCCCTTAATGTGATCCTATATACAAGGATACTCTTGTATTAACTATGAATATATTTTTCTAATATGATCCTACATGAAAGGACAATTATTTATTGACTATGAATATATAAACAAGGAAATTCTCTTATTGTGTGTGAATATATTTTTTGAATGTAATTCTACATCCAAGGATACTCTTGTATTGCGTATGATTATATTCCCTAAACCCTTTGGCCTACAATCACAAGTGGATCTCGTGGTAAAGACATTGGTCCATAAACAATAAGCACGAGTCTCACTCTTGATACTTCGTTCGGATTTCCCAAGTGTGATAGACCTAATTTCCTTTAAGCTTGTTTCTGTCAGTAGCTTCCCAAGCAACTTTAATTTGTTGTGTTTTCTAGCAACAGTTTTTAGTACTTGGAGACGGTCCAACATGAGCTCTACGGCAACACCTTCTTCTGGACTTTAATATCGAAGCATCGATTATATTCGAACAATGCATACTTTCTCTTCTAGCTGGTCCGTTTCTACGTAGTAGTTAGAGATTTTTTTGTGGATGATTCACAGGATGCTGAGCACTTTGTCAGCGTCAGACGTAGGAGTGCCGTAGCTTGAGGGTACCAATTTTTTGCGATGTTAACGGTTCATCTTCGGAACTCTTCGGTAACGATCATGACTCTATTAAATACTGCTTTCGATATTCAAGGGAGCACTAGATTATTAATCTATTATGAAAGGTTTACGACTAAGACATTAAGGAGCTTGTTTTTAATGAAGCTCCAAATCAACGAGTACCTTTTAGAAACTACTTTCTATACAATTGTAAAATAATTCATTACTGGATTTTATTGACTGGTACAATTTTTTATTTTTCTCTTTTACAAATGTGAAGAACAGTAGATAATAAATCTGGTATAAAAGGTTCTCGAATAAGAAATTTTGGACCTTGTTTTTTAATAAAACTCCAAATTAACGAGTATATTTTGGAAACCTCTTCGCATAGAATTCGGAAATAATTCATTACCCGATTTTATTGACTAGTAGAAATTCGTATTTTCTTTCTTTTTGCGGTGTTTGTACTATTTCCTATTTGGTTTTATTAAAATCACGCTTTCACAAATAGAAAGAGGTGTATTTATTACATTAAATGTTTTTTATTTGTTCCTGAAAATAATTTTTTCGGCCTGTCTGACCATGCACTGACCTATTTCACTGATTTCATCAACCAAGAGTTTCATTACTTGTTTATTTTTGTTTTTATTATTAGAATCAGATTTTTCCAAATGGAAAGAGGTGTATTTATTGTATTAAATGTATTCCATTTGGTCCTGAGAATAATTTTTGATGTGTGTCTGACCATGCACTGACCTATTTCACTAAGTCCACAACCAAGAGCTTCATTACGTGTTTACTTATGTTTGTATTATTAGAATCAGATTTTTGCAAATGGAAAGAGGAACTAACAGGATAATTCTTTGTTCGCGAATCATAGTTTACGTAGGATTTGAGTTTATGTTATTGCTACTCATTTGTAACTTAAAATATGTTCTCACCGGTTTTAAGCGCGGGTTCTTTTAAAGGAAGATTTAAGTTTTAAATAAATCTTCTAATTCTACTTATAAGAATACTATTTGCATTTATTATTGCATTATTAATTCTTTTCGGAATAAATTCAATCTTAAAATAAATTAAAGCTCCTAAAATTCTAAAACACCACCTTGCAAGTAGATAGTGAATATCTATTTTATACAAAATATTTTTGAATCTATCCACTGTGAAGTTCCAAGAATAACCTGTTTAGTTTTACATTATTAATTCTTTTCAAAATAAATTCAATTTATTTTCCTTCTTTCCGCGATGTTTGTACTATTTCCCACTTGGTTTGAAGATACCTGCAGAAGCTCTTGTCTCCGATCTCGTAAATCGAATTGGGGGCTTCTATTATTAAAAAAGAAAAATTCTAAAACTTCCGTTCCCATAACCCTTCAACTTCTACATATCTTGCGAGGTTTCTGAATGTTGGATGAAGGTGTAGGTTCTTGGTCGCTGGTCAATACTCCTTCCTGCGCGATATCCACGTGAAGCTAGGTTAACCGATGCAGTTTTGTAGCTCTGCTCGATGTTCGCTCGTCACGGGGTTCCCCGCTGAATGACCTATATTACGGCGCCTTTTTTTTCTGTGAAAGCGGCTCTTTTTATACTTCTCTCTCGGCGGAGCCCGCCACCCAATCAGCTTTTTCCGGGTTCCGCGTACGGAGTTTTATTACCCCTCCGTACATGACGGTCTCAGCTCGCCTCGCTCGCCTCTAAACCGTGCTATTCTATGCTAAAAGTTCAAGCTTAGAACAACAGAGAACGCAAATCGACGTTTAATGGGAATAAAAAACTCTTTACTTGAGATTGTTGCTCGTACGCAGCGAGAGGAGCTCTGAAGTTCGTTGCGTTTTTTACTTCGTAAATCTTTCGTTCTATTCGTAAATTTGAAAAAAAAAGTAATAATCGTAGACTGCCAAGATAAATCTCGTGAAAATGTCTGCTAAGTTAAATTTTCGCCTTGAGATTATCGATTAGATAATTTATCTGTCGTATTATTAAAATCTTTTAATGTCCCAAATTTACGAATCCTAGCCAGATTTATTTTCATTGTTTTACCCCTATAGGATTAATTTTTTTAGTTCCTCAATTTTGTCTCGAGAATATTCAAGATTTGGTAATTTAACAGCTGTCGTAATATTTAATATATTACTATCGCAAAATTTACGAATACTAGTCAGGTTTATTTTCATTTGTGTCTCACCTATGGAATTAATTTTTTTAGTTCCTTAATTTTGTTTCGAAAATATTCAAGATTACATAATTTAACATTTGTCGTAATATTTAATATATTAATGTCGCAAAATTTACGAAGCCTAACCTGATGTACTTTCATTATTGTCTCACCTATGGAATTAATTTTTTTAGTTCCTTAATGAAAAGTCCTGTCAATTAAATTAAAATCATTTACAATCGATCTCTCTGTTGGAGTAAGTTCTCTCTACCAAAAAATCATTTTTTGTTTTATTTCTCGTGAATCAGTGAGTTGAAATCACTCCTGTATGTTTCATCAACAAGCCTGTTTTCAACTGTATATAAATTGTAGTATAAATGACTAAATAATGGTTAAAAAAATATATGTGTGTCTAATGAGTAGGTTTGTTTGTGAGAATTAGTTTTGGTATGCGTGGAGAATGAGTTAAGATGGTATGCGTGTGAGGAAAAGAGGTTAGAGTGAATCAAGTTAAAAAAGCATGTGCGTGGCATTAATGATGCCTTAATATTCTAATCAATTATTAAATATATTAATCACAAAGAGTGTCCAAATTTGTTCCACCTTCCCACATTGTTGAGCAAGTTCTTTGTTGCCTACCAGCGACATCTAGCGACTGGAGCGCCGGTCTGCTAAACAGGCTCCGATGCTCCACCTTGCGAAGATCCAATGCAACATATAGCGACGTTGAACCTAACCTCTTTTTGTAAACGTGCTAGGACAATAAGACTCTTGACACTGATTCACCTTGTGTATGTCACCCACTGTCTAACAAGGTTTATAAACAATAATAGATCTTATAAACATTCGTATTGAATGTAAAAATAATTTCTAAATATGGCTACATTAACCCCTTAACTTTTTTTTCATACTAAAAATAAAGATACCTCTTTAACGAACACTTCTATATCACATTTCATATTATTTAATGCGTAAAAGTGACACAAACGCGATCGCGAAGCTGACAATACCGCTGCCCATCGATTTTGCATTATGTATCAGCGATTTCACGCAACGTCAGCTACGAACACGTAAGATTACGAGAACAGCTGCGTCTATCGTTAAGTTTGCTGCGTTAATTTCACCCGTTATAGCCTATTATCGATTCTCGTTTGCTCTAACGACGAGCTGCTGTGGAATACAACAGGGGAGCAAACTCACGTGTGATCCAACTGAAAATTGATGGCGCAGTTGAGAGCACACCTCGCGGGCGTTAGCATTCGTCATGCCTTGGATTCGCACAGAATCCTTTAAATAATCATCCACGCCAAATTGAACGAATGTAATCAATAGACGTCTCTTATACTCTATTGTAAAACCGACACGAGTGCAAGTTTTATTTGTGAGGCTATTAACCGGTGAACAGGAGGATTATTAATCAGATCTACAAGAAAGATTCAGTAGGAAGAGTTTCATTTAAAGAACAAGTGTTTAGGAGCACTAGGAGTTATTTCGGAGTGTTTAGGAGAAGAACAGAAGACAAAGCAAAGACCAAAATTATTTCTAATCGTATTTCTAATCCTAATGAATTAAATAAATGTTTCCTATATAAATAGGAGAAAAATACAAAACAGAGTAAAATTGGAATTTTTGCACCTTTACTCAATTGTTTCTAACTCCGATATTTATCCATAGATTTTCTTCAACAAAAGCTTGTTTTCTTCGTAAAAGTGCAATCTATACGTAAACAATAAGAAACTGGACATAACTTGACAGTGGCTATTTTTAAATGGCGATGAAAGAAATGTTTGTGTTCTATTTTAGCCGAAATATAGTAGTTTTTCGTATATATTACCCCATAACGCTTAAACTATTCAACCGATTGGAAAACAATGTCAGAATCAATTGTTGGGAATTCGATTACCTTT
Source organism: Hylaeus anthracinus (assembly GCF_026225885.1). NCBI lineage: Eukaryota > Metazoa > Arthropoda > Insecta > Hymenoptera > Colletidae > Hylaeus > Hylaeus anthracinus. Next base: position 1,170,092 of record NW_026534838.1, read on the forward strand.
AATATGGCATCCTGCGTGATCCAAACGGACGTTTCTAACTCGAGATATAGCCTAAAATGTGAAAGTATCTCAGAAAGAAATCGAGAAAAAATTCAAAAATTCGTATAAAAAAAAAGCTATCCATAGAAAAATTGTGCCATTGAATTTACATTTTATTTTTTATTTCCTAAACTACTGTAATCATACAAAAAATACCCAGGAACCTAACCTAACTATTGAAGCTAAATTTGTTTTCCTCTGCGAACAGTACAATAAGAATGCATAAAACTGCGTAAAAATCTACTGATAATGGTAAAAAATAGTCCGAAGCTTCGCGTGGCGATGACAGTCAGACGTAAGAAGTCCAACAAAAAGTAACATATGCGAACGCAGCAGCCATAGGGCGACATGCGACAACCGCAACATACAGAGGACCGCGAACTTGGCACCAAAAGGAAACCGAGATTATGTACATCGATGCAGCTACATTAAAACGGAGCGTAAACCATGAGCCGACATGCTGCAGTCGCCAATTCGCAACCAGAGTTACGTGTGCTTTGGTTACCCCTGTTACTTTACTTGCAACCTGCAAATACTGAGCACTTTCTCGCGATTTCCAGCTTGATTAATGCTTCTGGAGGTGCACTATGTGCTTCAACGTTTAACTCCGGCATTGGCGTAGTTCGGGATGTACTGGTTTTATGTGAATTATTTTACCCCGTATCGCGCAACATTTTTACACGTTTCCAACGGTGTTCGTCATGGATTTTATAATTGATTTTTAGAGTCTATTTGAGGAGAAATTTAGTCCGTGTATGTATGTGTGTGTATTTTTTAATCATATGTAGGTTACGTATTATTTCTGTTCAAATCGAGGTATATAAAACCTGGATAAAATTGTTTATAACGTGGTCTTGATTACTATTTCAGGGGAGACGTTCATAATTCAGGGCAGGACGAATGGTCCCTTGTTAACATACTGAAGACGTAGAATTGCACTAAATCATATTGTTTAACACAGTCTCTATCGATTTCATAGGCTGAAACGCTCGATATTCGCGTTTATATGAAACCAACGCCAACGGTATTCCAGCAACCTGAAACCTTTGGAAAACGTTTGCTAACGTACTGAACACGTAGAATTGCACTAAATTACATTGTTTAACACAGTTTGTATCGATTCGATAGGCTGAAACGCTCGATATTCGCGTTTATATGAAATCGACGCCAACGGTATTCCAGCAACCTGAAACCATTGGAAAACGTTTGTTAACGTACTGAACACGTAGAATTGCACTAAATTTCCTTCTTTAACACAGTTTCAATCGATTCCATAGACTGTCCTCAATTAGCAGGGGATCAGGGTAAGCTGTTATTGTATTCAGGATAGTTCGTATGATTTTAGTATAGGGGGAGATATATTTAGAGCGAACTCTTGATAAACTTAATTCTGACATTAAGCATGTATCTTAGACATTTCAGGATTTCTACTTGTCATCCTTGTAGCAGTCTATAATTAGAGATGAATTTTTATCATCAGTTACCATCAGTCTTAATCAACATCCAATAATCTTCATCAACCTCCATCAATTAATTTTTACCTCTATCGGTCACAGTATAATTGCCACCAATCGTTTTTGGGAAGATGGAACAAATTTGGACACTTTTGCTGATTAATATATTTAATAATTGATTTGAACATTAGGACATCTTTAATGCAACTTACATGCTTTTTTTAACTTGATAGACTCTAACCTCTTTTTCTCACACGCATACCAACTTAACTTACTCTCCACGCATACCAAAACCAACTGTCACATCGTTGTCAATGCTCGCTAATCGTAATAATAATAAAAATTAAAATGTGAATGAAATACTTTCATCTATTTTTATTGATATACAGAATTGTCGGGTTTCACACGAAATAAATACACATTTGTAATTACTATTTAATGTAATAACTAGAATGTAACATATTCGAAGTGGGACACGCGACACACGGACTCGACGTGTCGGGAAATTTATGCGGAACTACGCTGCATGAGAAGAGGCAGCACATAAAACAAAAGAAAAACATTAAACGAAAAGAATATAGGTCGTGACAGCTTGCGACACCTTCTTGTAATCCTCGATCGGTCGGTAATCACGGATACTATCTATCATCTATCAAGAATTATTCACAACTCAACTTGATTACTGTTTGTGCCACCACAATGTGAAATTATTTTCGATTGTGTTAAATAATTATGTTACCCAGAATATAATACATAAAATCTGATATAAAATGATTTATTCTAAAGAAATTTCCAATCCACACAACAATAACAATAAAAATTAAAATACGAATGAAACGCTTTCATCGATTTTTATCGACATCTTATTACTCAGATAAAATAAGAAGTTCACTGGTAGAGATTCGCCGTGAATAATCTCGCGTCCATTCCGTCCAGCACGTAGCTGATACAAACGCGAACCTTTCGAAGTTTCTTTCACCTCGTCGGTATTCTAACCAACTTCGAGTCCCCTTTCGTATCGGTACACAGTGTCCATTTAACTCGGCACTCTTCGCACTTCGTGCCTTTAAAGGCGGCGGGGTATCCGTGCATTTTCGCGCACCGGTACAACACAAAGAATCTCATTAAATTTCAGTCTCCCGTAATTTCGTAGTCCTCGGCGCCCGCCAGGCGCTAAAATCTCCTTTCACCGTGCGAAAAACATCACCGTGCCTCGCGACGAATAGAGAAACTCCACGGAACTCGGTCACCATGCTCGAATTTTGAAGAAAACGTGCTGGAGCGAACCGACAAGCTCGAAGTGATTCCGATAGGGAACCGAGACGCGCTCGAAACATGTGTCGAGACTTCACGGTTCCTCTCGCAAATTTTACGACAATTGCGACGCCAGCCGAGCGGAAATTTTCGTCGAATTATTGGCAACCTATCGCGAACACAATGAATACTTTGATTTACGCGACGCGTTTTACATGGTGCAATTTAATTTATATAAAATTGTGGCTTATATTGTTTTTATGTAAATTATTGAGCCTTTCACTGTATAAATTGATTAACTCTAGTTTTTGAAAAATCTTAAATTTGAGGGTCAAAGCACTTGGTATAGTCACAACTTTTTATGTGTATAATAACTTTCCTAAATAATAAAGATTAATACGATGACGCAACAAACATTATTACATCACGTTATTATTTATTATTATTATGTTTTTCTTTTCTCGGCTCAAATGTATTAACATGTTGGTCGCCATGTTATCGAGAAAACGGTGACAAGACTTTTCATTGAGAAACTAAAAAATGTATTTCGAAGGTGAGACAGTAACGAATATCAATCTGGATAGTTGTAAAATCGATTTTTGAGGTTAGGAACACATGGTTGGATCTCTAATCAATGAATTGTCACTCCGCATACACTTCTTATCAAACCGTATATATTTTAATTAAAGAGAAAAGAAATTACAATGTCATTAAGAAACACACAATATAATTATGAAAGAATATATTTGCAAATTAAAGAATGAAATTTTATACATATTGCACGTGGCACACGCAAGAAGAACGAAAAACGAACAAGAACGTATTTCATATTCTTCCGGTAGGTGGCAAGCCTAGCATGCCACTAATCTGTAGTATAATGAGGCGCGTAATTCAATAGATAGGATTCGTAAATTTTAACGAGATTGCAAAAAGGAGTTTCTCCACAAATATTAAATTACATCATTTCTAATTGTATCCAGACAAAATTTAAGCCTCGTAGAAATTTTGTCGTTGGTTACAAAAATGATATTAGGACGAGTGTTAAATTATTTAATCTTCATGAGTCTCGAGACGACATTTTAATTCAATAGAAATTCTCACGAGCATTAATTAGGCAAACTTAACGGAAATTATTTGTTGCACGTAGATAATTGACGAGGAATAACGATTGTTGGCAATTATATACTGATACTAAAAGCTACTGATTAGAAATAAGCTAAATATCTTAGATAATTAGTTGATTAATTAATTGAACCTGCCAATATAAATACGTATCTGATATTGGATGACTAATTTTACAAAACCCTGTTGGTAGCCAAGGAAAATAAAAAGTGTCCAATAAAATGAATCGAAATTGGTTCAGCATCAAGGAAAATCCAGATTGTCATTGTCAACAGATTCGCAACGGTTGCAACCCGTCGTCATTCCGTAACTGCGAATGGCCACTTTTTGCCCCCGCAGAACGCTGACGGTCGTTTTCACTGAAAAATGAGTGTTTCTTGCGCCACAGGGTCGTTCGTCGAATTACGCACCATAAATTAGAACAAGCTGCCCCCGGGATCCTCGAGGTTGGGAAAAAAAATGGATGTTTCCACGAAAATCGTAAAGGTGTTCGCGAAAGAAAACCGTTTGCCCGTGGGCAAAGGGGAAATGCATGATTACTCGAATTTTCTGCTCGACTCTTCTGCGAAAGTGTCTGCAATTTCTCGGCAGCCGCGTCGATATTTTGCGAACTCTTTTTCTTGGCGATTTGATGCCTCTCGGCACGCTCCATTGGAAACGAATTCGAAGCGTTTCGCTGGAATTGAAGCTGTCCTGATTTCTTCTTTTTTAAAGCGGAAACACGATGGAGAAGTTTAATCGAAATAATGTAGTAGGGAATAGTTGATGCTGAAATTTTCTACGATAATTTTACGTTGTCCTCTCTGTTGAAATTTTGTAGGTTTGTTTTAGTCTTTCATTCGACTTCTGATAGTTTTATTTAATTTTCTTGAGGTCCTTTTCAGAGATGCCTGTGGCGGTAAATAGTCGGAAATGGGTTATATATGTATGAATGTTAGGTGGGACTTTTTACTTGTGAGAAACTCGCGGTACTTCGGTGTCCCTCTAGCGGTGAGGATAGGAGGCGCCATCACACTGCAACCTGACAGCAGTGCTGGATTATTTTGAAAAATGGTGCACAACGCACTCGTTGCAAGTTTTAAAATGAGATGAATAAATAAAAGCACTGAATGGATCCTTGTCTGTTTATTTTGAGGTAGAATTGTTCGTGCTATTGACATGTGAAACTTGCAATGCTTAATTTTTAGGAAAATCAGAGAAATTAGGATAGTATCTGAGAATAGATAGTATCTAACGTACTGGCCTTACCCAGCTTCTTCTAGGTAAGGCCGGATGTTTGGAGATCGGTCGGGAATGGCTTATATATGATGTTAGGTGGGACCTTTTACTTGTGAGAAACGCGCGGTACTTTGGTGTCCCTCTGGTGGCGAGAACAGGAGGTACCATCACATAAGTAAAGAGAAGTTTAACCGAAATAATGTAGTAATTGTGGACGCTGGAATTTAATACAACAATTTTATATTGTCACAATTGTACGTTGTTACTATTTTACAATTATTACGTAGTATTTATACCTTGAAATGTGCTTTATATTTTCTGAGTATATCCCTCTGGTGGCGAGAACAGGAAGTGCCACACCACACTAGTAATCGGTATCTAAACCCTAAAATCTAAACGGGTATCTATGTTTGTAAAAATATTGGAAATGTTCTTGAAATTTGGAAATAAACATTTAAACAAACAGCTTTAAATATTTAACCTTTACTTTCGTAAATGATACAAGCGACATAAATTTATAATATAATTACTAACAGTTCTTTCACTTAAATTCTTCAAAGCAGTGCTTGATACATTTCAGGAGAGAAACATAAACAGATTCGGAAAAGTATAAAAAAATAATTATCGCTCCATGTTTATTAAAACAAGGGTTAAATCAAATTAACCTGCTCGCTATTCATTCCCCAAAAGTAATACTACAACTCCGGCGATAATATTCTGATTACTTTTTCGGAAAAAATTTTCGCCGAATATGGCGATCAAGCCAGCCCCCGTTCTCCAGTTGTTCACAGTTTCCCCCACGTTCGTCGCGTTTATGTGTCTCCGGGTTCATAAACGGAGCGCCCGCGGGTGACGTTATGGCATTTCTGTCACGCGTGCATTCTTGCCCGTTAAATACGCCAGGACGGCGCAGAATGCGGGGAAAATCGGCTGGCAGGGATAAGCTGGCTGAATTGTTCGAGGATGACAAATATGGGAGCTCGCAGGAGCGCCGCAGCACGGAGCTCGCGTGCACGTGCACGTTATCAACTTGAGAGCTGCTCCGTTCCACTTTACATTGCCTACGAACTTTTTGGAGGGAAATAGTTTGAGAACGCGTTGCTACCGAACTGGCTAGAGGGAATTGGGGATCCGCTAGAGCGCGAGCTGAAATCGAATTTCCGAAAATTTCGATCGAAAATTGTATCATTGTGTTTTTATTATTCAACTTGGCGTTGTGACTCCTTATGGCTCTGTGTAGATTACAGGAGGGAGAGAAACATTTTTTTGTTATTCTTCCTAATTAATCGGTTTATTCTTCAGTTAAAGGGGGCACTACCAGCTATTTTTTTATCAGCCAAGTAAAATTTTACATCTTTCGGTACATTTTTCTTGGCTATGCCTTATCCGATCGTACCCAACCATTCTTTAGGTTCTTCTACAAAGTCTAAACTACAAAACAGCGATGAGTTTTTTTTTTCAAGAAAACATTGTCAAACAAAAACAGGGCGACTTTGAAAAAAAAAATGTTTTTTTATTTTTTATTTTTTGAACTAAATCCAATTTTGACAAACCGCCTCCGCTGTTTGGTAGATAAAGCGATTTTGCGTCAAACAAAAAAAGTCCGAACTCGATAGGTCAACTGTAGTCTGAGTAATTGGTACCGAAATATCAAAAAGTACGATTTATTTTTAGGCACCTTCAATAAAATAAATACCAATTATTTATCCGTATAATATGTACATAACCTATTTAGTACTATCAGTGATTTCAATCTTAAAAATGATAAACAAAAACTGTCTAGTAAATCCTCAACCATTACCTTCCATCTATAGTATACAAGGTGATGTACTTTCGTTAATGTTGGTCCAGAGTCACAAACACGTGGGATCGATTGCTCGCGCAAAAATGAATCGAAAAATGCCGTACCACTTTGCAAACGGACGCTTTGTTACTCAGGTACAAGCAATCGAAGTTCACTCGCGTGATTTCTGGCACGCGCTATGTTCGTTCCAGTCAGTTGATTGCGCAGCTGCACGTGCGCTCACTGGCTTCCGAGAAACGCGTTGTAGTGCGCTCACGCTGGTGAAAACTTTATCCGCTTATATCTCGAGGACTAAGCCCCGGATTGAAAAATGTAAAAGGACTTTTTCATTCGAATTGCCATGAAAAATCGTTCTTGATAAAAAAAAAAGAGTTGAAACTTTTATAACGTACTTCCATCCAGAAGGCTTGTTCCGTCCACAGCGCAATTCTTGAATCTTGAATCTTCGAGTTGTGAGTCCGGTTACCCTCGGTTAAGCGGCGCTATTGTTTTGGAACGTCACGTGCTTACTTAATCCTTTGACTGCGAAGGGCGTATATATACACCCTCGAGAAATGGCATCAGAGAAATGTATATATTCGTTAAATCGATTTTTAAAAAAAATATTAGCTTATAGGGAATGATGAAAGGAAACTTTTTTGTATTTACAGTTTATTTATAGAACGCTTAGTTCCGAAAATAAAAATTGAAAAGTTAGAGGTTCGTTGCGAAAATTGAATTTCAGGAAAAAAGTTCTTCTAAGTTTTCAATTTATATTTTTGAAACTAAACGTCCTATAAATAAGTTGTTAATATGAAAAAGTTTCGTTTAGTCATTCTCTATAGAGTGATATTGTTTTTAAATGCGATTGTTCGACCGTAATATATAAACCGTAAATATATAAGAATTTCGTCTTTCTAATCCCTATAAGCTGATATTTTATTAAGATTCACATCCCTCTTAGGATTTCCATCTAAAATCGTCCCGCGGTCAAAGGGTTAATCTCGCCTGACTGATTCAAATATTAAACTGAATCAATGTCCCCAACGATGGACCGAATAATTCGATTATTACAGCACGACTTTCACAAATACTTGCGAGTATATCTCTTTTTATAATTTCTCCTTGAATACGGGGATTCCATACCCGTATCCTTTTTAACCAATTAAACCTAATTTCTCCATTTGATTCTCGGTTTATCGTCTGTTCCAGGGGAGCACCCAGCAGCGATGCAGCACGGGAACTCGAGCAACAGCGGCGCGGCAACGAGGACGCTCGCGCTGCTCCTGCTGCTCCTGCACGCGGGCTCGTTCGCAAGGTGACTGGCCGATCACGAGGCCTTGCAATAAGAACGCGATCGAATGTCGTCTCCCCATCGCGTAATCGAACAAGGACAGGACGGAAGTAAGATCGGGAAGGAACCAACAGCGAGGAAGCGACGTCTCCGCCGACATCACCTCGCGTGCCCCTCATGTATCACCTTTGATTTTCCTTTTAACCGATCAACGAGGAGAATCGAGCCAGCAGGTCACCATCGGAGCTCTCGAGGCACTTCGACCCTGATGACCACCGGACCTGACTGCTCACGCTTTCCACGGACGTTCCGACGATTCCAGCTAGTGGATCGCCTCTCCGAAACTCGAGAATAGCACATCCAACGGGTGATGAGTGTCCTTGGCTTCTTGTTTGTATCCGTAGGTATCCCGAGTCAATCGGAGAGCGACGCTGTGAGGAGAAACTGTTCCGAAGTAACCTTGGGCCTGGTCTCTTTGTTTGCGGCGACATCTGGCCAGGCTCGCGCGAACTCACACGAACTCGATTTTGCTTTACGTTCGACGGAGAGTGGAGGGGATGAACGAAGACCCCGGGAGACGGGTATTCGACAACATGTAAATGGGTGTTTAGTATGAGGCAGTTGGACTCGGTGCGATCCGTGAAATGTTTAGCGTCTACGATAATCAAGGATCTGCGCGGTTCGTTCTCGTAATTAACGGGCACACCGGATGGCTGCCAATTTGAATGTGTGCCACGTTTTCAGCTAACGCTCCGGGCTATTGTTTAGGGAACGAGGAGAGGAGAGAGGAGGAGACGATCATGCGCAATTTGGACCGTCTCACCTCGCCCGAGAGATTTTCAGGCGCTTTTCGGGAACACGTCGACGGTTGATCGGACCAAGTGGAGGGGCTCTTTGCTCGAACGATGCGCGTCGCGACGAATTGATCTTTGAATTCGCGGTGTCGATCGCGTTCTCGTCAATGTTTTTTAGAGTCGAATAACTCGTTGGAGAAACGGATGGGATGGTTGCGTTGCTTGCAGACTGTTGACCGTTCACGGTTGATCGGACCAAACGGAGGAGGCTCTTTACTTGAAATTCAAATTTTTTGCTGAAGTAGACAGACGGAATGTTTGGAGGTTATTATGTTCATGACAAGGTAATGGTATTTTTGTTTTAGAGAATTAGCGAGACACTGTTGCATTGGTGAAATATGAGTATCCTATCCGGATGACATCTGGGGAATTTTTTTTTGTAATAAAATTATTTCAAAGGTCTTGTGGATTTTAAATTGGTAAGACATGAATGAAGTGTGCAGTAATTTTTGTAACTTTATCTTTACACTTAATTGTAGCCGAGAAAAATATATTCGGAATATGCTTCATGTCTTTAGATTGAAGTATTTCTACAGTGTTGGTAAATTGAAACCATTTCTATCCTTCGTAATTGATTCTAGCTAAACCTTAATGGACACTCGTGCAACCGTGTAGTCATTCATGGACCTGCTTTCTAGTCCACTAGCACAAACCCTCTAATTTTGGAAAACGATGCCTCGAGTTCACTCGTTTACTCCATAGAACCATAGGATTTTAGGTGGAGAACAAATTGATTCCAAGGTGGATAAACGAAATTATATATTGATCAATTCAATATATATTTTGAAAGACTTAGGGTGGTCAGCATTTATATTACAGAATTTATTTAGGATTTTTCTTTTCTTTAAAAGAAAAGTATTGGTGCTTGAAAGTATTGTACCAAAATACTGAATATATACATTGGTACTAATTGTACAATTTCTTTTGAAGTACTCATCCCTCGTATTGATGAAATTACAGCTTGATTAGTTCAATCTATACTATTAATAATTTAAGATGGTCAACATTTATATTATAGAATTTATTTGGAATTTTTTTTTTTTTTTTTTTTTGAAAAAAAAAAGTATTTATGCTTTAATGTTTTGTACCAAAATACTTAATATTTACACTGGTACTTATTTTACAATTTCTTTTGAAATACTCATCCCTCATATTAATTAAATTATAGATCCAATGTATACTTTTACAAACTTAAGATAGTCAACATTTATATTATAGAATTTATTTAGAATTCTTCTTTTTTTTTTAAAAAAAAAAAGAGGTATTCATGTTTTAAAGTCTTATAATAAATTTAAACACTCACTATTTTTACTGATACTTATTTCACAATTTCTATATAAGTACACATCCCTCAAGCCCAATTTTAAAAATAATTCCACGAAAAAATAATAAAAAATAAAATTTCTCGAGGTGAAACACTAGGTTTACGCAATTTCTCAGTACCCTCATTTTCCTCGTCTCCTAAATTTCGCTCCCGAAGAACTTTCTCATCACCTTTATACCTATTTCCGACCTAATTTGGATTAATTAGATTCATATCCTTGTTTTTTTACACCTATTTGGTTCTAAAAATTCCGAATGCGTAAAAGTGACCGCGTTCCGTTAAACCCGGTGTTAATAAAGTCGTAGCAACGCGTCTCTAAGTACCAAACGCGAGCGCAAACGCGGTTAGAACCGCGCAATCATCGCAGCGGTCGGTTGTGGAAACATTTATTTCTGATCCCCAATTACCGCTTTGAAGTTTGCTCACACGTACGGCGATGGTATCGCGATAAAGGCAGTCTTTCACGAGGGGCTACCTGTTCCGTGACAATTCCACATGCAGCCGCAATAATTTCAGCCGATCAAACGACGCACAACGGCACCAGGGGTTAACAGTATCGTTTGACAGTGACAAATGGCTGAGCCAACGAAAGGACGAGAGAAATTAATAGGCGCTGGTTTAATACCGCTCCTATTCGTCGATTCCGGCAACCCCCTCGTGTCGACGAAGCCAAACCGGGTTACGCTCCTCCAGCAAACAATTCCCCGGTTTAAGAAAATCCGCGATCGCGCGGCGAACGCCCACGTCGATTTTTGCTCGTTTGACGGGCAAAAATGGACTGCATTGTGGGTTGTAATCTCAGGCAGGGGTGGACGAGCCAGAAGAACTTTGGAAACTGAGAATTGATGAGCTGCTGGATTATGGTGGCTCGCGTTTTTCGCGTTTGCTTCCATTTTGTTGTGGCTGCACGCGGATTTGTACGCTTCTCCTCTGCTTATGACTGCCGGCGATTTAGCTGCTGTCCTAGGAATATGTATAGTGTTTGGAAACCAGGGGAAGTTCGTACTCCGTTTTTATCTCGTGATTCGCTAGAATTCTCGGTGACGTCACTTTTTAGCGGAGATCTGAAAAAATGGGCGAAATTCGTGGGGTATTGAAGATTATTCATATTTGGTCTTTGAGAATGTTATTCTTCGATTGTGTTTATCGTTGATTTAATTCTAGTGTGAACCTATTTATTTATTAAACCTTAGAAGCCTGATTTTTTGACATTAAATTTAAAACGGAATGTATTTATTATTTGAACAATTTTGACAACTGACGTTTATTTTTTTAACTTGAGTTCAAAAGAACTTTATATACATGGTCAAATAACATAAACAAACCAATTGGAAGTGTACAATTCGATTTAAAAGTCCGGTATCAAATTTGAAACTTGGGGCATCTATGGGTTAATAACGTAGTTATGAATGCATTTATTTCATTTGAATTTATATATTATTTTTAGTATTGCACTCTAGATTGATAGATTTTACTCTTCTCGGTATGGATGACCAAATAGTTTTGTGATTGTACAATCGTTGTGTACAATCCATGTATTTATTAATAACGTGGTTCTGGATGCATTTATTTCATATGAATTTCTATATTATTTTTAATATTATACTCTAGATTGATAGAGTACTCTTCTTGGAATAAGTGAATCCTTTTGTGATTGTACAATTGTTATGCACCTACTTATTTATTAATAACCTTGTTCTGAATGCATTTATTTTATTTGAAACTTGTTATAATTTTCAAATTTTTACTGTATAATGTTTTTATAATATGAACACTTCCTACATGGATAGTTTCAAACAGGAATTTTTCACGAGCGCCATTGCCTCGTTTTAGGAGGCACCAGAGCGAATACCGTAGAATTTTTCTCTCCGGTAGCAACGATTTTAATTCACAGACTGTACATTTTTAACAATACAAACCCAATTTGGTCCCGAAAAGGAACTTCAAAGACTGCTCTGCGCCTCATTCGTGGATGATCCTTTCCATCCAATTCCTGCAACATTTATTTTCTTCTCCTTCGCTTGTCTCTGATATTTATTAATAGGAAATATATTCTCTCAAAGCTTTGCTACTGAAAAATCACCTTTAATGATACTATACCATTAAAGTTTATACGAAATTGCCATCTTCCTACTCGAAAAAGTAAATCTTAGCCAAATAAAACATTCACTGTCGGCTTCCTCTTGACGATGTATTAAACGATGCATTTCGTGTTTCAAAAATTCGACGTCCTTAAATTGCAGCCATTGTTTAAATGCTCCAATTATTCTCGAATGAAAAATGTTCTGTTATTTTTTTTTTTTTTAACAAAGAGTTTCAAATGGCTCAAAAAGGCGATTGTCCGTTGGAAAAATGTTCAGCGAACATGCTGGCAGTGGTAAAATTTGATGGTCCGATGGAATTGGGCAAAAATGCCGCTGTTCTGTTGTGACGTATGATGCGTGCAAACGAGTGTTGCTGAACAAAGGAATAAATCTCTGTCAGAGATGGGAAAAACTTTCATCTGTATAACAAATATCGAATAAAGAGTAATCAACTTTCGGTCTATTATTCGTTCAATAAAAACTCCAATATGTCAGTAATTAGATTATGCTTCACGTTCAACTATTAAAAGCCTCTCCAAGTAACTAACTAATCGAATGCTGCAATAAATTGGTTTGAGTTTTGATGAATCGTCGTTGCGGAGTTATTTTTTATGCTTACTTTCCATGCCATATAATATTGCTGTTATTGTTTGACGCAAATTTAAATAATAGTGATGATTAGATTGAGAATTTTATTTATTCTACAATCCATAGTATAATATTGTTAATTTGGATCATAATTAAGTGATAGTAGTTGAATATTATTTGAATCATAATATTTGGAATTTGAATGTGCAAGAAAATGCACACAGTATGTAATAATATAAAAATATAATGAAAGTAAAGTTTATATTATAATATTTGTAAAGTAAAATGAATCCCTACTTAAATTCTGGAGATTCTTAACCTTTTTACGGGTGACTTTTATCATTTTTAGGGCTCACTGCGCAGATTAGAATGGAGAATGTAGTTCTGGAATCATTTTAGAGATGTGATAGTGAGAGTTCGAGGTTTTATGTTAATATAAATATTAATTCCACTACAGAATTTGCAAGAAACAACAAAATGCACACAGTATGCAATAATATTAAAATATAATGAAATTAAAATTTACATTATAATATTTGCAGAGTAAAATACATTTTGGTTCAATTTTTTTATATAAGTTATTTCATTTTGCATAAGTTCGCACACTTTTTGGTTACGTTTAGCACGAGTTTATATCATAAATGTATAAAATCTGCGGTCTAGTGATGAATCGTGCAACTATGTCAGTTGACCATGCTCGAGTTGGCATAGTATCCAGTCGTTCAATTTTGTCACCTTCCCCATTGTGGCCTGGTGTCGAGAAACTACTATAGTGGTAACTCCTAAGTTCGCTACAAGACCTCGAGTTGTTGTTTATAGGTCAGCTTCCACCATGGCTCCTAATTGATCTTCGTTTCAAACGGATTTGCTCTCCCCCGGGGCTCATTTTACAGATTCAGATCCCCAGAACGGAAGTTTTCGAGCCACCTCTGTGTCTCTAATAATCCTATCAGAGCCCTCCTCGAAGCCGAAATTAATGCTTCTCTGTCTCATTGAATATTTATATTAACAGTCTGTTGTGATACTGATACTCACGTGCGTTAATGTAAATAATGTTTGCATACAAGAATTTAACACGTCGACTCGAGAGAAAAATTTGTAAAAATCAACAATCTTAAAATTTTGAGACTGTTAACAATTAGATAATTTAACATTTGTCGTAGTATTTAATATTAGTGTGTATTAATGTATACAGGGTGTCCCACGCAACTGGAACAGGCTGTATATAAATAGTTTTGGATGGTGCATAACTTGCAACTAATTTTATGCACTTTTGTGCATGGGTGTATCAGAAAAATGCAATTGCACTTTTTTTACAAATAGAAACCTATAGTTTTGATGACATAGATTGATGCAGTTTCTTGTGCTCTACAAAAACGTACTAACATACTTATGCCTTAAAATTGTTCGTTAGGAAGTTATTGACAGAAATAGTGCTAGATAACTTCTACCATTAATAACTTCTTAACGAATAATTTTAAGGCATAAGTGTGTTAATACGTTTTTGTAAAGCACAAGAAACTGCATCAATCTATGTCATCAAAACTATAGGTTTCTATTTGTAAAAAAAGTGCAATTGCATTTTTCTGATGCACCAAAGCATAAAACTGCATAAAATTAGTTGCATGTTATGCACCATCCAAAACCATTTAACTTTCATTTATAACACTTTTTCCTATTCCCAACCGTTTAGAAGGTACACCTTGTTACAATTGCGTGGGACACCCTGTATAATGTTGGCATACAAGAATCTAACAAGTCGACTGCCAAAAAAAATTCATAAAAATTTCAACAAAGTTAAAATTTTACCTCAAAAATTTAAAATTAAATAATTTAACATTCCTTTCAAAAATTAAATAATTTAACATTCGTCGTAGTATTTAATTAGTAACCTCCCTAAATTCCATCGCTATTTATTTTCATTATTGTCTCAACTATCGAATTAATTTTTTTTAGCGACCAACGCGTTAATTTAAAAATTTCTTCCGTATCGCGCGCATACATCGATTCCGTAGAATAATAATAATAATATTTCAACGTGTTATTACAATTTGAAAGTTGTTCCCGTATCGCGCGCAGACATCGATTCCGTTGAAGGATCCCGATGCCTAAAGCTCGTCCCTAGTAAATTCGCGGTATCATCGCGCAACATCTCAATTATGTCGCCTTTAACCACTCCGCCGTTTTCAGCCTATCTGCTGCGATACCAGCGACAATAAACAGACTGGGAAATTCGACGAGTCGGAGGGTCGAACGCCGTTTCACGCTGTAATACTCGCGCAAGCTCGTTTACAAGCCCCATCAGCACGGAGAAGGGGAGGTGGCAAGCATTATCCCGCTTATCCTTGGTATTCCTTTTACCAGCGATAAACAGGACTCCCGAATAACTGGAAACGCTTACGCGGAACGAAGTTGAGAACACAGCCGCGGTTTTCACGGATTCTTGGATAAGAAGCAACGTATTTTCCCTGCTTCGGGATCCACCGTGACCCGAATATTACGGCAAAACCTCGGCCCCGGAATTCCGCTCGAATGCCGGAAGCGAGCTGGTGTCTTTCTTTGCCTCGGAGTTCACGTGCACATCTGCCGGGCAAATATTTAGGGCTTCATCGAGTTTGCGGTCCGTACGAGATTTGTCGATAGACGGTGGCCACGAAATTCGGGAAGCTCTTCATAATTATTTATTAATTATTATTTGCGGTGTTAACGACTATATCGATTTTAATGATTGCAAAATATTGGGTTGCCTGTGAAATTCATGTCGATTTTTAGTAGGTGGAGCAAAAGGTGGAAAGGTTACAGAACGAAGTGGTACCTACACTATACAAACTTACTCATGACATAAAAATGAAAAATCAGTTAAATATATTAAGAAATATAGAAGTTACAAAAAATGTTTCAAACTAAAGTTGTGCGTATTTTTACGTAGAATGTGATTCGGAGATAGAAAACATGGGTTTATGATAAGAAAAGACAAAATGACCTTGAAATAACCTTGAAAACGCTCACGTATTAAAAGACAAGTAGCACCATCTGACTTTCCACTCGAAACACGTGTCCTCGAGATTGTCTACAATCTGAAATTAATCGGGACACCTTGTATATTGAAAAGAAGAGACTATAAAATATTACTAAATAAAAATTAATTTCTTTACGCTCCTATTTTTCGGTATATAATTATTATGATTCTGAATTACTGCATAACCAATTAATATATTAAAGATGGGATATTAGAACGTATTATGACGTAAAAGGAAATTTATTTATACTTCTACTTGTCAATATATATAATTATTACGTGTCTGAATTGCTGCCTGATAAATAAATATATCAAAGAGGTAATATTACGACGTATTATGACGTAAAAGGAAATTTGTTTACACTTCTACTTTTCAGTATATAATTATTACATATCTGAATTGTTGCATGACAACTTGATATATTAAAGAGGGGTGATTAGGAAGTATTACGAAGTGAAAGGAAATTTGTTTCCATTCTTAAGTAGTTGTCGGTACATAATTATTGGAACTCTGAGCTGCTGCACGTAAACATGCCAACGCAGGCATGAGGTTGGAACGCTATTGGCTCTACGTGCTTCGTAACTAGTGATTGGTGGAATAAGTAATTAACCACATTGATTCTACCAAATGGAAGCCATGCTTCTGTGGTAGACATCAATATAGAGCTATAGATCGAACGCAAACATGATCATTACTTTTCACATAGGGAACGCTGTTGAGTAACTGCAAATGTTTATTAACATTGAGGAGCATGCCAATATATGTAAATAAACTATGCATATAAGCACCGAAGATATGGCAAACGTAGAATTAAGTTATATGTACAGTATACATAAACTAAGAATAGAATATGTGTGTAAATAGTGTACAGTATTTTAATATATACACAATGTAATTTAAATAAGTGATTATTTGCATATATGATATGTTTATGTATACAAAACGTGCATGTAACATGATCAAAATCGTTTCTTATGTTTATTCAATAATTTTTGAAAGAATGTATTCTCTATCATTTAAATTTTCATCGAGCAATGATTGCAAATGTCAAGGTCTCAAAAATCCTCAAGGAATTACAATATTTATAATTCTATACGTAATTTGCATAAGTTCTATTTTATTTGTATTTATTCAAGATAAATTCTCTTGCCAGGTGGTTTTAATAATTTATCTTCCGTGAACAAATTAATCTTATATATAAAATTCTAGTAGAGAATATATTGTCTTGAAATATTTTATAATATCGTTATTGATAAGGATTTTAAGATATCGAAACGTTGCAGTGAGTAACGTGGCCCCAAAGCCTCTTTAATGATATAATATTTATTATAATAGTGTTCCCTGTGACCGTGGCGGTAAATATTCGAATTCGTGATGTCGTGCACGTTTAATTGCTTTCAAATGTATCGTCAATTACAACGAAGTTTCCTAGTCCTTGATCACTGTGCACGCCCAAGTCATAACCAAACCACGTCCACTTTACGATCGTTTCCAAATTACGGATCTTAAACGCTTCGCTGACTCGCTTACCAAACCCTAGTCAACCATTATGGAGAACTTCGAATGCTGATTCATCGCTCTTTGTTAGCGGTTCTCAACGTTCTCCATGTCGACGGTGCGATTTTTAGTTCAACCCTTAAATGCATTTCTATTTTTAGAATTCAGTTACAGTTTCTCTTCTGAAACTCAAAATTATTTAATTGAATTTTTACCCATTTTGACGTATTCCAAATTTTACAAACTTTTATGTTGACATTTATGAATACAAAAAAAACAAGTATATATTCAAATTAATATTTGTGCAAGCCTTCTGATTGATTTTAGTTACTTTACTTATAACTCGTTCTATAGCCACAATTAAACATGGCTGCAGTTCCTAAGGGTTAGGCTAGATCAATACTATAATAGAGAAGATCTACAAAATCTACAAAAAAGCTAATTTAAACAATTACCAAAAATCATCAGGAACCCACTGGAATCAATTTGTTCTATTTTATATTATAAAAGCTGGTTGTTTTTTCAGAACAATCGTGCTCGTAATTGACTGACCATTCCAAACCCACTCAAAACTTCGACTTGTTCATTAATTTCCATTCTCGATTCTCCCAGCCAGATTCACAATCTCACTGGGAGAAAAAATTGAAATTTCCACAAATTTATTTGCTCGAGACTCCTTACCGAAAAATTTATACAACACCCAGTTTCCACATACACAGTAAATCCCATAAGTATTCGTACACTCTGTGTCTATTGAAGAAATTGATCTAAATGAAGCGACGGGTTTGATGTTTCCAAATAAATAATTTATTATAAGCACATACACGAATAAACCTTTATATTTATGAAGAACAATTTATTCGATCACACCAAATTTATTATTCAATTTAGACAAATTTTTCCAATAAACATAGAGGGTATGAATATTTATTGAACTGACTGTATCTTTATGCAAAATAAAATCTTCGCGAACATGACTACAAAAGTTGAACCTAAATAGAAATTTATTTTATTCTGCAAATGTTATAACATGAACTTTACTTTCAATCTTTTTTATATTTTTGCATATTGTTTGCATTTTTTCAGTTCTTGCGCATTCAAATTTTCTATAAATGCATAAAGATCCGCAGTCTGATAATAAAGCACCTGTTTGGAAACGTCAAATCTATTATTTATTTTATACAAACCTTCATCAAAAGGCATACAGGGTTCAAATAATAATGAGACTATGTATAATCTAGTCTCTATAGAGATTTCGCTCATACCTTTATTGGATCTTCCATGTTTTATTTTATAAATCGAGTATTTATGTTATTTGGCGAATTCTCTTTTCGACATTTATCCCACTTTATCCCATAATGCGCAACGGAGTATTTGCGAACGAACGTATTTCTGTTTTCTGTGGAAAGGTAATCGAATTTCAAGTTCGTTTTTTCTATAAATCCTGACGCGAGGTAAAATTGGAAGTGTTAGCTTGATTTCTAGGTCAGCCGGCGTTTTCGTGTGTCGCCTTCTGCAGCGCGTTGACGCGGTTGGAGCAAATATTGTATATTTTTATTTTTTCGTTTTGTTTTCGGGGAGGGGAGATCTCCGAAAACGTTTCGACGCGGAATTCGATTCGGATAATGTGGCGCGCGAGGGGTTTTTACAACGTTCCTCAAATTTCTGCTGGCTGCCCGAGCATTTTTATAACTCCGGCGATTCCTGTTGGTTGCGTTTTGGCGCTGTCGGTATGAAAGTACGAGTATATCCCCAAAAGAGAAGAAGACAAACGAGCTTTAACTAGCAAGGTGCGCCTGTAGGTCGTGATCCACTGTGACGCAAAGATTTTTCCAATACGCGAACAACCTTTTATCAATACTGATGGGATAATATCTACTATCTGCCCCCGGGGGGGGGGGCGGCCCCGGGAGATTTTACGACTCGAAATTGAATAATTCAGAGTTTCATAGGGCAGCTATATAGAGCAATAATAAATTTCTGATTAATCCTTTGGGTGCGGAACGATTTTTGCTGGAAATTCTAAGAGGCGTGAGTTCAAAAAAAAATATTACCCTATAGAGAATGACAAGACGAAAGTTTTTTGTATTTACAGTTTCATACGACGTTTACTTTCAGAGATAAAAATTTAAAACTTAACAGACCTTTTACCTGAGATCTCGTAGTGGTCTAATCCTGTTGCTGTTGTCTTCAGGAAAAGAAAACAACAGTCGAACAATCGAATTTTAAAAAAATATCACCCTATAGAGAATGATAAAACGAAAATTTCTTGTATTCACAGCTTATTCATACGACGTTTAGTTTCAGATATAAAAATTGAAAACTTAGAAGAACTTTCTTTCTAAGATTCAATTTTTGCAACGAACTTCTAACTTTTCTATTTTTTATTTTCTAAACTAAGCATCCTATGAGTAAAATGTAAATATAAAAAAATTTCATTTCATCATTTCTTATAAGCTAATATTTTTTTAAAAATTGATTTAACGAATATAAACATTTCTCTGAGCCCATTTATCGAAGGCGTATATACAAGTGTGTTATTTAGAAGAAACTCGAGTAATTAAATGTTATTTACTGATGATAGGATTTACTTTACTGTGAGGTTTAGGCAGTGAAGCTGGGACCTTAAACACTGCACTGTAATTTGTCTTTGATTTTATTTTATTATACTAAAACACCAACTCAAAACTTTAATAGAAATAAAAGGTTTAAATAAAATTCACTGATCAATAGGTTGAAGTTGTAAGCCATCCCACAGACAGTCTGAATCATCGTTCATTATTAGACTGCGGATAATCATACACATTCATATTTCTATACATATATGCAATTCAAATAATATAATAATTTTAATACAAATATAACATATATTTTATTGCTGGTATTTTATGTTTTTTTAATGTATGCACATCCTCCTACACTATTGCATATTTTCTATTGTTTCGAATGCATAAACTTTCGCAGTCCACTCGTTCCATAGTCATTCAGTTATATTAGGTTGTCATAAAAGTTTCTTTCACGACTTACACGCACCTGTTTTGTCCTTTTATATTTATGTTTCGTCTCAGAATGTTCTACCTCATTCTTCACACTAAAAAGTAAAAAGAACTGGAAATGAGGGTAGCTAAGATGATTCTGAACCACAATGTCCTTTGGAAAAATGTAGGGTGGTGCTTCATTTTTGAGTTATTAACGAAAAACCATTGACCAATCACAGCGCCTGAATTGCGCGCGCTCAGCCGCAAGGGGCTGGCCAATGGCAGGTCTAATGCTTGACCCGAGCATCCTGGCTTGGAGCCAGCCTCTCGCGGCTGAGCGCGCGCTACTCGGGCGCTCTGATTGGTCCGTGGTTTTTCCTTAATAATTCAAAATCGAAGCACGATGCGACGTTTTTGCAAAGGAACTTCTGGTTCAGAATCGTCTCAGCTACTCCCCATTTCCGATTCTTACACTAATTCCGGGACACTCTGTATATTACATACCAATAAAACGAAAAATCTTTTGTCACAACTCAATACACACTCTCACTTTATCATGTCCATTAAGGATTTGCATTTCCTCCCAAATCTTTCAGAATTAATTCCAAGAAAGGACATGCTATTTCTGACATTTTCCTTTCGCACAATGTTTATACGTACATTCCAAGTAGATCAATTTTGGAGACTCAATTTTGGAGCAATATGACCAGTCCCCTCGTCGATAATACTCTCAACGTGGACTCTTTCAAGTAATCAAACCTCCATCGCGTTTCATTTATTCCAGAGCCGTATAATGTACTCCATGTTCCACCCAAAAGTCTCAACGATTAATAAACAAATACTATTTCGACTTCCACAAACCGGCTCGTTTCAACGCGTCGCCCGCTCGTATATAAATTCAAGAAAATTTTCTGGAGCGAACCGAGAGCGAGTTCACCGCGGCAGATCGTTGACTTCGGATCGGCACCCGAGGCCACCACATATCCGTGTACGTTTAATAGACTCGATAAGTTCTAGCATTAGGCACACAGCGTCCCAAAATGGCGCGCGGAGCACCGACGAACGTTCCAACGTGCTGCGACGCGATTTCTGACACAAAGTACCTCGAGTGCGCAGTTGGACAGAATCGCATTCCTACCAAGGAAAGATGGAGTGGAGTATTGTGTATCGATATTGTGCAGTATGAATATTGCGACGTGGTTAGCGACACCGAGTGCGATAAATTTGGATGAGGCTTGGTGCGATGGTCCAAAACGCTTCGAATCGCTGCGATGGACGCTGAGGGTTGTTGGGAGTGAGCTTTGAAAGCAGCAGTTCTCGAAAGTATTCAATTCATTATGCATCAGTTTTTTAGGGAATCTTATAAAAATAATTTTTGCAAAATTTAGTGTTGGAGTTGTACTTGATTTGTTCTGGTGTGTTGATTTCGCGTGGAGTTGTTTAAGACTAGACTAAAACTCGTTAAAATTTTAACGAAGTTAACATTTTGTCTTGAGACTGTTGAAGATTAGATAATTTAACATTTGTTGTTGTATTTAATTGTTTAGTCTCTTCAAATTCACAAATCCTGTGCTTTACTTCACTTTTGAATATTTCTTTTTAGTTCTTTAATGAAAAGTCCTGTCACTCATTTTTTGACAGCGAATATGTTAAATAACTATGCAGAGTTAGACATTTATCGTTTGAAGAAGAGAAATAAACAATTTATTGATATACACTCCTCGTCAAAATTAAGGGAACACTATAGTTTCCCGACAATTTTGGTAATTTCTAAACGGCTGTATCTCTGTGAAAAATGGTCGCAAAAAATATTTAAAAAACGCATTTTAAATCTTGAAGTTTCTAGTTTCTGAATCAAGGACTCAATTTTTTTTGTCAATTATAATACTGATTTATCAAGATGAAGCGCAGGAAACGAAGTTTTAGAAATTTTTTCCTAGTTTGATCGTGTGTACTAACCAAAAAAATTTTTTTCGGATAAATCCAATGAAAGTCTCTTGTAGAGCAAACATTTCTCTTTAATTTCATACTTTTGGTTTTGTTGTACGATTTGTATTGGCCAAGTTATTCGCTATCAAAAGAAATGAGGAAGTTGTTACCATTTTCCGTAGAGATACAGCCATTTGGAAATGACCGAAATTTTCGGGAAAATATAAATAAATCAATTTAATTTAATTTAATTTAATTACAGTGTTCCCTTAATTTTCACAAGAAGTGTATAAATAACCAAGGAGAATTTTCTTTGTTTTATTATAAAGTAAAATTCCCGGTATAGAGTAGAGCAAACTATTATGGCCACGTGAGCACGTGGCAGACACGCAAACTAGTGGCGCCACATGCAGACGTAACTGCGCCGTGGTTGCGCCACTGGCACAGGCGCCGGCGCCAATGGTGGCGCCACTAGCAAATACAATCGCTTCTATCTCTAACAAATTTTATTTCTCGACCTATTTACTCGACTTACTACACCCAGAATCTTTTGCTCGGTCTAAAAAATTGATCTCACATCTTATATTACACTAAAATCAGTCTAACGTTCGTTTCTCACTATCATACGAGCCGTTCACTGCACAAAAATCGATTAACTCCACCAGCCACATAAAAATCGTAATATTACTGACGACTATTTTTTGACTGCTTTTTTTTATTAATTTTACACGCCATTAGATGAAATCTACATCTGCGTTTATGCATTCTACAACATTTATTTGAATTTATAGTACAAAGGGAATTTTTAAAAACAATGTACATTATTTCGGCGCATTTCTCGACTTTCTGTTTTATGGCCGATTTGTGCAACGAACAGCTCGTGTATCAAATGGTACGGTTTAAATTATATACAGGGTGTCCCGGGAGGTTCGAGAGGTGATTTGAAACAACTTTTTTCTTAGCGAAAATATTGTCCGAGGCTTCGTTATGGAGTTATTAACGGAAAACCACGACCAATCAGAGCGCGAGTACGGCGGTGGAGCACCCGCAGTGGCATAGGCTACGCGCTAGGCAGCCGCGCTCTGATTGGCCCGGGGTTTTTTGTTAATATCTCCTTAACGAAGCCTCAGACGACATTTTCGCTAAGGAAAAAGTCGTTTCAAATCGCTCACTCGAACCACTCCTTTCAAGGACTCCAACATTTTTGGTACACCCTGTATTCGAACAGCTACGTACACACGAATGAAATTCTGTGCAACTCGATTGATGTTATCACGTTTCATTGCCTCACTCCAAGAGGTTAAACTTGAACCCGATGCTACACATGCACAGTATCCGAGAGTATCAGGAATCTTACTTAAGGAAATTACAAAAGTTATATCGCGGCCACTTGTATCAATAAGGATCGAGGCACTTCACCGTTTTTCATCGTAGACGTTTCCAAGATGCTCGATTGCCTTCGAGGACTGCCGTCTTGAACGAACATTCAAAGCGAGAACATTGTCGCGATCGAATTGCCTGCTTTGCGAGCCACTCCAGCGTCCATTGGTAAATCCGATCGTTGGGTAAACTGTCCGTCTGGCGTCGAGGAAGCTACTTCAACGTGTTGGCGTTGATCGGCGTCTCTCAATATGTTTATACTGCGACTTTAGTCAATTGAATGTCTGCGCGAGTGATTAATCATCGTCGGAAGTCGATAGTCTGACCGATTGATTTCAAATATCCGGCTTTGTAAATGCGAAGTGAGAGCGTGCGAGCGGCTGCCTGCGAAATCTGAACGCTGTAGTAATTAATCGTCGACGAACTTGCGATACCACCGTGAAAATTTTGTAACAGTATACTTTCCCAACGTTTCTAGGATCGTACGTGTTCGTTTCGAGGAGGCGCATTATTTATTTCCTAATTGAGTGCGACGAACACGCAAAGTCACGTGATTAATGTTATCGAACTGTACGAGATTGATTGAATGGAAATGGATGAAGAATTTACGAAGCTAATTTTAGATTACGCATTAAATGCACGATGAATGTTACGTGAAAAGTTATCCTACTTCGAATACTAATGATCTGTTTCCTTGGTCATATCATGTTGTTATGTGAAATAGTTTAATACTTGGGATTACCTGCGATATATACGGTGTTTCTTTTAACTTGACCATCACAGACTAACTCAGTTAAAAGAAACGCTCTATATGCTGCTACACGAAAGTAGAAGTTTATTTGTTAACACGTTCACTGCGGTAGCTAGACATTGTAGGTTAGTAAAAATATGAGACCTGGGGTCAATTGCTTGTGAAAAAAGAAATCGAAAAGTCCTTTACCATTTTGCGATTCGAAGCTTAGTTATCGAGATACGAGCAGTTAAAGTTTCTCGTACGTGAGCGCATGTGCAGTGGCGCGATCAGCTGACTGAGACTTAAATGGCGCGCCAAGATTCACACTACAAACATTAATTGCTCATATCTCGGTAACGAAGCGTCGGATTGCAAAATGGTAAAGAACTTTTCGCTCTCTTTTCTCGCGATGAATCGACCTGCGGAATAGATTCCATGTTTTTATCAACATCCTGTACACAATATGTCCCATACCTCATCGAACGTGTTAATACATGTTATCTAAGTTTATTTTATACATAAGTCACCCAAAACCAATCTGTTACAAAATTTCGAATGAACACTTCATATTAATGTTTCATACTTTATAGCAATAATAATGCGTTGTATGTGTGCGGTCCGTAACGATCAATTATCCTCGCAATCACCGTGAATCATCTTTAATTGTTGTTATAAGGGAGATGTGTTCGTCCGTGTACACCAGTGCGACAGGTCGCAGTCGGATTGCGACAGAAAATACGTAGGACGATTTTTAATGTGTAATTATGGGGAATTTCGACGTGTTGATTCGTTCTAGTTGACGGTGTGAAACGAGAATTGTGAGGTAAGCGCCACCACGGTGAAGCAGAGGCATCGATGATGCATCGTTAAATAAGGTTGTAAAAAATTATTGTAATTTTAAATTAAATGAACGGAATGAAGTTTGTGCATCGTGAATGTTGCGTTCCTGGAAGATTATGTGAACAATTAAAAAAGGAAACGACAGTTTCTCTGCGGAGATACGAAACGATCGAACAGTGTGAGTTAGTTTAATTTCTGAAAAAAAAAAAGAAAAATGACACAGGATCACCTTTAAACGAGAGACGTTAACGTAACGCATCGCATCTTAAGAAAATGTTTAACCTCTAAGTGACTAAATCGTATCATAACTGGTCTATCCGTGTACACGTTCTCATAGATCATTGACAATGAGTCGATCGCAACGGATTAGAAGTGAGATCCTGCACTCATTCGCGCAAAATGCTTTATTTCATGTACAATATTCATGTATAAATTTAAAGTAAAGTAGTGGAACAAATTAACAAACTTTCTTTGAACTTTTTTAGAACTGACATTTGGCAATTGAGGAATTGACGTTAATTAATATTGTTTTGTTTATGTTCCTTGGTTCCACATCAAATAAAAACGGCATGCTTTGTTATGATAATAATAATAATTAACAGCCACTGTGGTCTGTGGCAAGCTTCATTAAATTAAAAATATAATACTTCAAATTCTAATTAAAATCTATGTGTACTCTAGTAAACATAAAATAAAACAAAGAGGATTGACATTGACATTATTAAATAAGAATATTAAATTTTACTTTCAAAGAAAACACTTGACTGAGCATTCAGAATATCTTGGAATTTTATTAAAGCAATGATAATTAGATATATTATACTATACATTAAATTAAAATTAGATCAAAAGTGTCTCCATTTAATTCCTCAATTGCAAAAAATTCATCTTAAGCAGATGGTGCACGAGCCTTTAAAACTGAGTAACACTTCGCTACAGAGTAAATGCAGAAGAAGCCAATTTTACGTATTTTTTTACAGTAAAACTGGGCGGCATAATAGTTCCACCGTGCGGCGAGGCTGCAAACTTATGGCGCTAGTAGCGTAGCACAGCTAAGGTTTCTCTATAAAACGCAAACTAGTGGCCCCACCAACGCAAACCAGTGGCGCCACCAACGCAAACTAGTGGCGCCACCAACGCCACTAACGCAAACACGTCATTCTACCCATCCTCTCTACTTTTCCTTCACCATAAAATACCGCACACTCTACCAGAAACCTATTCTGACTCAGCAGCCATCGTACATAGCTATCGAGCACAAGAGAAAAAATAATCCAACAGTTATTTCCTCAGTTACTTTTTTTACTGGAGCGAACGACACTGTTTTACTCGCTCCCAGCTCGTTCAGGCTCCTCGCGCAAGACTAGAGTTACAATAACATCGCACTTCACCAGGTAAATGAATTTATTGTCGGAACATTTTTACTATCGTCGATAAAAGAGATTCGTCGCCGTAAAAATTTAGCACTACCAGCGCTCTCGCGAGCAGAGGGAAATTGTGTCGTGTCGTTTGTTCGTGTTACGCCTCGGCTATGGCGTAGGTGCAAAAGTTATCGTTGTAACAGCAATAAGCTAGTCCTCTAACATCTGTTCAGAAGTGGCGAAAGCATATCTGGACCAAAGCTCTTGAAACCTGGCTAACGGGGTGCTGGACTGGCAACATGCACTTAACTGGTTATAGTCGGATCAGAGTCAACCAAGAGGCGATCCTCGCTGGGTTGGTTGGCTACTACGTCCCTTCATCTCTCGCCTCTTCAGGATCTATCCGTATTTTGTACTCGAATAACAAATAGCTCAAGCTGGGAGGTCTGTGTGGAACTACACCGGGTCACTTTGTGAAAGCTCGTTAATAATTGAGAGCTCCGACTTCATTTTTAATACTTCTGTAGGTAGATTTGCACACTTAAAATTGATTAAAAAATTATCCACTAGTTCCATTTAATAGAGCTAGTAGTTTCATTGATCAAGAAGTATGGAACTATCGAAAATGAAGTCAGGACTTTTAACACATTTTCAAAATCTAGCATCAGATTAATACTAATTCAAACTTACAATATAATAAAAAGGTTTCTTGGTTGTAACAAAGTTTCTTTTAATATTGATCCCTATTTCTCTACAAATCTGCTTCGCTTGACTTCGCGTGTTGTACATTCGCTCCAACGGGTGTTCCATTTTAATCGTTCCACGTGATTACCTCGCAAACTATTGGAAACTTCGGAGACGCCGCCATCCGGAACAAAACTGTGCTGACCACAAGATGTCCGCCTGGAAACAGAGTAAGTTTCATCCGAAACATTTGCCTAGGTAACCAGTTGTTCGAGGTGTAATCGTTCGGCTAGGTCGAAATGGAACACTTCTGCAAATTATTTACAACAGTTCCTACACGTTATTTTAATGTATTAATATCTCCAGCATCTTTTTATTTTTTAACATTCGGAGCATTTTTTGGAGGTTTACTTTTTATTGCCCACCTCATATTTCGATGATGAATGTATTAATGTATCCAACATCTTTTTATTCGTACTATTCAGAATATTTGTCAAAGTTCTTCATTTTATTTTCTACCCAATATTTTGATGAGAGAAACTTCGAACCGTCTGTTCTATTGTCCAATTGAATTTGTGAATCATGAAATGACCTGTGTGACAAAAGTTCGATCAAAGAAGCCGCGGATCCTATATAAGCAACTCGGCCGGCCACGCTACCAAAAAGGCTGAGCGATAAGGCGCCAGTCTTATAAACAAGAGCCGAATAGGCAAGGACCTAGACGGACAAGGGATCACTCGCTGTTCGGCACTCAACGAACAAAGATCTAGCCATAAACCATACCATTAGAAGACATCCTAATAATGTTACTTTTATAGTTGCAATTATTAATCTGTTGGTAATACCTGGAAAGAAGTCCAAGGAAAGTTTTACGAAGTCAGGTGTAGCAAGATCTATTGTTTGATCATTCTATCTATACAACGCACTCCACTGTGGCAAACTGTTGTTCCCATTCGATTGTAAACGCCTGAGATGGATTACAACCTCTGGTATACATTCAGATCACCTCGAAGGCGCATCGCTGCTCGTCTTGAGGGCAAATGGAAAATGTAGCAGTTATGGTAAAGTTTACGATAACGACAGTAAAAGAAGAAGATCAAAACTCCAGTGCAAAGAGAATGAAAGATGCATGCGCGGCGAGCGGTGTTGTAAACAGGAGAAAGCCTACCGTTCAGTCAATAAAAGAATCGACTTGGGAGACCTTACGCCAGTTGCACCGTTTGAAGGGAACTCTCCACCTTTTTAGTGCTTTGGTCGATGGTTTAGATTCTTTGACTTCGGCGGTATTCAATGAAACTAGTGATGGGATCGAGCAAACAGCGTGGATCTATGTTTTTGTGGGTACTAGTTTCGTAATATTATAAATATGCGTTGAAATGAAGAATACTAACGAAAATACGAGACTCCCTTTACTCGAGATCGATTCTTTATGCAAATATGAATCAGAAAGTCCATTTCCACTTTTTAATTCGAAGCTTCGTTATCGAGATACGAGCAGTTAAAGTTTGAACCGTGTGTGCAGGCGCGTGACATAAAATGGCGCGTGATATAAAATGGCGCGCGGCAGGAATCTCCTTAGTAAACTTTATTCGTCTATATCTAGAGAACTAAGCTTCGGATTACGGAATGGTAAAGGACTTTTCGATTTCTTTTTAGGCGAGGAATTATTCCCGATATAAGGTCCCATATTTTTCCTAACAGTCTGTATTATACATACAGGGTGAGTCTCTCAAAACTGTTACAAACTATTTTGTTGGGTAGGTTCTTCCATGTGATATTTTATTTCTCTTCCAATGATCCATATTTCTAAATGGAATTTTTGTTGTTTCGAATAGTCCTTTTTATAAAAAATAGTGTTTACTTGAACAATGTTCTCGTTTGAATGCATTAAAATCAATAATTTTTAAAATAACCGTCCTATTACTACGATCTAGTAGTACACTAATATCAAGTAGCTATTACATCGGAAAACAGATGGAAATTTAAGCTTCCGACGTTTGAAGTGAGAATAAATATCTCGATTTTAGTCGCGAGATTGCTCGAACAAAAGTTACAAAAACAAAACGAAACTATTGGAAAAAGTAAGCTGAGATTACAGCGACTCAATATTGTTATTATTCCTTTATCTACAATAACGAGCGATGGTACGGACAGAAACGATTCTCTGGTGCAACAAAAAATTAATTAAAGTTCTATGTACTCCAGACAAGAGAACACTGATGGCTGCTTCCTTTTTCATGGGGAAGAGTAAACTGGTTTCTCGATTTACGAGCAGGATACATCCTACATCAATTTTTTTTTCCTCCCTGTAGGAAAACGTATAAATCGAGTCTGTCAGTACGGACGAAAAATAAGCGAACGAAAGACACGTAATACGTTCATTATTCTATTAATAGATTATTTTTGACCAACTTGTATAACTTGTTTCGTGGTACCCACGTAAAGCACTAAAACTTATGAATTCGATTATTTAAATTTCGTTCTCAATTTCAAATGTTCACCGATATTGAATAATAACGTAAAATGTCGGCATGCGTTTAAAATTAGACGCCACATTTATAATGCACCATCATACAGCATGTATACGCTTAATTAATAATTCGTGTTCGAGCCGATGGAACAGGTACAACATTTAAAATATAATGTCCAAAGAGTTCCGAGATCGCATGAAACGTGTCAAATATTCGTGACAGGGTTCCGAGTAATTTTATCATTTTAAAAAATCAATTAAATTTGGTCTCGTTCGTGAAACAAGGTGACTACATATCCAAGTTACATTTATCACGTTTCCATGATTTTAATGGGAATTTTTGGTAACATTTGCGTGAAATTATACATTTCATATTTATTGGCAATTATCATTTATTGCGCTACGTACTCGAATTTTTAAAACATTCGAATTAATCCTGTTAGAAAATCGTAATCGGCACGCTTTTGGTCATCTTGGTAATAGATCGAAGATGTCGATTCGCTTTTGTTTCTACGTCGCCACGATGCGACGCGTCACGTGTTCCAACAGTCCGATCGCTACGCTGATCGTGTCAACGCGGACACGAACCTAAAAAGAATCGCCAAAGCTTGCCTAAAAACCGCCTTCACTCGCATTTCGGTTCAGGTCAAAGCTAGGTTAGGAGTTATGTATTAGTTAATTGGAACAAACACTAAAGCAAAAGTAAAGAGTAGAATCACAATGCAAAGGGCCGAGTGTTTAAACGCTTTGAAATAATGCAGCTGCTGCTCTAACTTCTTGCGAATTAACATCGTCCAGAAGGATCTTTTTGTATTTAGCGTAAGGTAATGAAATTAGCCCGTGTTGCTGACCATGCGTTATATTCAACTTGTACGCTAATTGGTCTGTAGCTCTGAGCTTAACCAAGACTCGAATTGTGGTGAGGAGTAGGATTGAAATTAGCGCTGTGATGCAGTAGAGGTTAACTATGGATTCAATTAAAGGAACATTAGAATTGGAGCATGATCAAATCGCAATCAGATCTAAATTAACCGTTAAATTTGCGCGTAGGAGATTCCCAACGTTGATAATCGTGGGTGTTGCTTGTAATTGCGATTCAATTTATACACATTTACAACCAGCGTATCAACGCCAACAAATTCGTTGAGGTATTTAAAAATTGTAGGAAGTATATTTACGAGCTTTTAGTGAATAAATACTGTATTTAGTTTCCAAGATCACCATTAGAAACTCAGACTGCTCTCCAAGGCTGTAATCTCCCGTGTGTTTATTTATGAGTACAGAATTTATTCAAGTGTCTGGTTCCCAGTTTAGGAACTCGAGCTTTTATCGAATAAATACTGTATTTATTTTCAAAAAACGCTATTAGAAACTCAGACTGGTCTACCAGGCTTTAATCTATCGTGTGTTTATTTATGAATATTGAAGTTATTCAAGTGTCTGGTTTCCACTTTAAGAATCCGAGCTTTTAACGAATAAATACTGTATATAGTTTCAAAGATAAAGAAAGCTAAAATACATTGAAGTTACTCTCCAACCATTAACTCTTTGTAATTGACGAGAGTTCCATTAGAGAGAGCTAACACTTTAGACGTCAAATATTTTTCTATCATTGGAGAGTGGTGGAAATAAAACATATTACTACTAAGTGTACCAGTTTATAGGTTAGGAACTTATACATGAACCACTATCGCTACGAATAGTTCGAGATTCAACGAAATCTAAGATAAACAAAGACTGTGGAACTAAAACATGTTACTACTATTTCAAAGTGTGCCAGTTTCTAGGTTAAGAACGTATACATGAACCAGTATCGCTACGAATTGTTCGAGATTCAACGAAATCTAAGATAAACAAAGACAGTGGAACTAAAACATGTTACTACTATTTCAAAGTGTGCCAGTTTCTAGGTTAGGAACCTATACATGAACCAGTATCGCTACGAATACTTCAAGATTCATCGAAATCTAAACAAAGACTGTTGCCTCTCGAGTGCAAAGGATTCACCTTTCACGCGTTTATTTACGAATACATTTATTCCTTAAGAGCCTAGTTTCCACATTAATAACTCGCGCTTTCAACGAATAAACACTTTCTCTGCCCAGCTTGCCCCAACCACAATCGAAAACTCTTCCTGCAACTGTTTAACCCTTTGCACTCGAGGCCTTTTCTCTGTTACCTGCCAACAATTCGAGATATTTCTTAGCATTCTAGTGCCATGAATCTTCACATCTATCTAGATGTGAAAACAAGGTCACCTTTACCTCGCCGACAATCATTTTATCAACACTTCAAGCTCCAAAGAAATTAAACCTAAAGAAACATTAAATATCATACATTTACTGCGTGAAACCTAATGACGACTGAAAGTCACCTCTCGAGCGCAAAGGGTTAATTGCTCCCAAAGTAACAAAGCATTCGAAAATAGAAGCTCGAGGAAACACATTTTGCTATACACAATGGCATCTATCCCATTATCCCTGAAGGGGTTAAACCGACCCTAATGTCGTTGCGTTAAGCCGGAGCTTACGTCAAAACTGTTCTCGTCGATGGTGCGAGGCTGTTTAGCGACACCGAGCAAGAACCGGGGAATTTGCTTAAATGCCACTAAGTAGACGCGTAAGGTATGAGGAATGACCGTCTATACGTCGGCTGGAGGTGAATAGGCGATACGACGATAACGTCGCACTCCGAGACATGCTTATACAGGTATTCAGGATACTGTTTATCGACACCGGAGTGAGGCTAGATCATGACTCCTGGGACCAACAGAGATGCAAATGACTGTCCTATATCACGTCGAGGGTGCGTTCATAGACAAAGGGCGAATATTTGGACATTGCTTCTCTGAGACAGTTTACGTAGGACTTGGGTACACATTGGGATTACTTTGTGATTTTTGGAGGGGGCTTAAATGGAAGGTGTTGGTAAAGGAATAAAGCAAACAAAGGAACAGTGTAAAGTAGATGTAACCCTTCACGGTTACATCCTTGAACAGCATGTGCTTCAATGGGAATTAGATGTCTTATATAGGTGACATATACCAATCGAGGGCATCAGCGGTAATCAATATTGAACCGACACCTTCGTTCATCGATTCGCTCAAATATTATGATAATTTGTTACAAGGACCACTTCAGGATTGTGTAATATGACGCTAGGTCACAGTTAACAAAGACTAAACAGACTATTCCATGTGTAAAATGTATTTGGATATAATTCGCTCAAGGTGTGAATACAATGAACGCCGGTGCCATACTGGCTTGACCTTGACGCGCTCGCATGGCAACAACGCGATAAGACGCCGGAGAAAGTCGTTCGTTTGAAGCCATGCGTATATGTAAGACACTCGTGTGTATTTAGAACCTATGTTTACCAAACTGGACAATAACACTGATTATTTCAACTGTCGACGATAACACTTGTTCAAATTCAAAATCCAAGTGGTCGAAACGAATATTAAGTAGACGCTAGTGCAAATAAGATATGTACCCAAACTATGCAAGAAATTTTGCTGTCTGCATAAAAGAAAATATTAAAGTTCTCTGTTCTTAGAATTAGTTCGTGCTTTAAGAGTGAGTAAGGGCTGGACTAGAAGTTAAAGAAACCCTGTTGAGTAGATGTAACCCTTCGAGGTTAGATCCTTGAGCAGTGTGTGTTTCAATGGGGATTGGGTGATTTATCGAGGCAGTTAGTCAAACTGGTGACATGTACCAACCGAGGGCGTTAGTGATAATCAATAGTAAGTAGACTGCAGATGCTAGTGCGGGTAATTTATTTGACTGCATAATCGAAAATATTAAAGCTCCCTGTCCTCGCAATTAATTCGAAATTTGAGAGTAATCAGTAATCTTTTTGACAAGGCAGCACAACGTTTCGTCCTAGATCTGTTGGTTGGTCTCGTCAGTAGGTATGATTTACCTAGCGAATCCTACCACGGACGCGATGTTATTAATCGTTTGAACA